>NC_045030.1:89885552-89895931 GCF_008632895.1 Mastomys coucha
GACTCCTGATTTCTTTCCTAGGTTTTGTATCTCCAGGGTTGTCTCTCTTTCTGGTTTCTTTATTGTTTTATTTCCATTTTTAGATTCTGGATTGTTTTGCTCATTTCCTTCACTTGTTTGATTGTGTTTTCCTGTAGTTCTTTAAGGAACTTTTGTGTTTCCTTTTTAAGAACTTCTAGCTTTTTACCTGTGTTCTCCTGTATTTCTTTGAGGGTGTTATTTATGTGTTTCTTAACATACTGTATCATCATCCTGATAAGTGATTTTAGATCTGAATCTTGTGTTTCCGATGTGATGGTGTGTCCAGGATTTGCTATGGTGGGAGAATTGAGGTCTGATGATGGCAAGTGACCTTGGTTTGTGTTGTTTATTTTCTTATGCTTGCCCCCCGTCATCTGGCTATCTCTAGTGCTACCTGCAGTTGCTAAATCTGACTGGGGCCTGTCCTTCCTGTTATCCTGAATGTGTCAGAACTCCTGAGAGTCAAGCTGTCTCTGTGATCCTGTGATTCTGTGATCCTGTAATCCTGGACTTGTTAGAGCACCTGGGGGTGCAGCATCTTCTTCTGGTGGCAGCAGAGCTTGCACTCACGTTCTGCTCAGTGCACCAGCCCAGAGAGACTGGAAGGAACTGGAGTCACTCTGCTGGTGGAGTTCCTGTGTGCCTAGTCCTGTTGGTCCCAGTTACTCCTTGTGTTTGGACAGATGTGTCCTCCTCACCTCTGATCCTGAGAGTGTCAGAGTGCCTGGGAGTGGAACTTCCTCTGGGTGTTGTGGGAGTAGCTGCAGAGCTTGTGCTCAAGGTCTGCTCAGTGGTATGTTTTAAACTTTAAAAATGTTGATGTATATGTCTAGGCCTTATGCCTGAAATAGCAGTCATTCAAGAGTTTCTATATTGGCAAGCTTTGAACTGCACTGTTCGTCTCCTTAGCATTGTGAGCCTGTGTAACTATCTACTTGACACTATTGCCTCTTAGCTGCTGTTTTTTTTCTTGCTTTTTGGCCTGTAACTCCATTCATTTCTAAAGGGAAAATCAGTACAGATGGTCAATTCTTTGACAATCTGAAAGTCTTGGCACCTGAAGTGTTGGCTACCATTGTACCTCTGAAAGCCAGTGTTTATACTTCCAATCTAGTGAGAAGATTACAAGCTTGAGGCTTTGCTCTTGGTAGAGCTTCTATATCCAATGAAGTTAACCAAAGGCTTCTAGAGGAAAACTGTCAGCAAATGTATATCCAGTTACATTCCATATGTCTTTTTTTCTGAGTCTTCTTAAACTTATTGAAAAAAATCCTTGTTAAAGTTTTTAAAATTACACACACATAGATCATTGAACTAATATAGTTTTCTTAAAATAACTGAGTTAGTGAAAGATTTCATTCTACCTTTCAGTGATCTTAAAAGTATTTCCTAAGTCATAGTCTGTCTTGTTTACTATAGTCCTTTATAGAATATAAAACATATAACAAAACACATAATTATTTAGTACCCATCCCCTAGCCCCATGTCCTCATAACCAGATATACAAGGTTTTTTGTTTTAAATATATTTTTTATTATTTAAAAGTGTTTTTATTGAAAATATATTTTTTATTATTCAATATATGCAGATCATGGTTTTCCTTCCTTCAACTCCCCCTAGTACCTTCCCCACCTCTCATCTCCCCCAGATCTACTCCTTCTCACTTCTCCTTCAGAAAAGAGCAGGCCTCTATGAGATATAAACACAGCAAGACAAACTAGAATATGACAAGGAAAAAGTCCTCATACCATGGCCTTGCAAGGCAACCCAGGAGAATGAAAAGTATCCCAAGAGAAGGCAAAAAGTCAAGGATACGCTTGCTCCCATAGGTAGGACTCCCCAAAACCAGCAAGCTAACCTTCATAATATTTATACAGAGGACCTAGCACAGACCCATGCAGGCCCCATGTTTGTTGCTTCAGTCTCTGAACTGATCAGTTGGTTTAGTGGTCTGTATTCTCCTGATTTCCTCCGTTCAATTTGACTTCGACAATATTACCTCCTCCACTTCCATGGGTTTCCTTATCCAATCCTTGAGGTACAGGACAAGATGGAGACTTCTGATTTAGACTTTCTCTCTGCATAATGTCTGGCTCTGTATCTCTGCATCCACTCCCTTCTGCTGCCTGAGGAACCTTCTCTGATGACAACTGGTTAAGGCACAAATCTATGAGTATAGCAAAATCATTAGGAATTATTTCATTGACATTTTTATCTGTCATGTTTGGTTCTACCCTAAGTCTGTGGTCTATACAGTCTCTAGTTACTGGCCCTTGTCCCAGCACATCTTGCAGGCATGGCAGATTGTAGGTCAAGGTTTTGTATCTGGGATTCTGCCCAATTTTTCTTTTCCAAACCCAACAGGATACCTTCCTTCATCAAAGAGGGTGCATGATAGGGGTGAATAGTCCATGCAAGCACCAGTTCAAACTCGTTATATTTAATGAGCTGTGTGGATGTCCTCAGCAATGGGACCTCACTGTCAGTTTGCTGAAAGGAACCCTCTGTTCTTGCATCAGCCTTGGTTGTATGTGTATTTCCATGTAAACCTCTCAACCAACAACTCAACCAAATGCAATGCAATCTAAACACTTGTACCTGGCTATAAGAGATGACCTGGCTATAAGAGATGGCTATTTCAGATTTGATATTCACCATTTCTAGGAGTACTCATGAGAAACACTCTCAGAGATTTTAGGAAGTTTCTACTGCATTAGGTTTCCATATCAACTCAAACAATATCCTAATTCTTTCCCTGCTCTTTCTCCAATCTACCCTCTACCTGTCCCTTCCTGCTCCCAGTCTACCTTCAAAAATCTATTCTACTTCACCTTCCTGAGGATATACATGAGAACCACCTAGAATCTTCTTCTTTGCCTAATCTCTTTGGGTCTATGAATTTTAGTTTGGTTATTCTTTATTTAAAAGCCAAAATCTGCTTATAAGTGAATGCATACCATATTAGTCTTTCTGGTTCTTGATTACCTTGCACAGAATAATTTTTCTCTAGTTCCACCCATTTGTTTGAAAATTTCATGGTGTCCTTATTTTTAAGAGGTAAGTAATATTCTGTTGTGTAAATGAAACACAATTTCCTTATCTATTCTTTGGTTGAGGGACATCTGGATTGTTACCACTTTCTTGCTATTTTGAATAAAAACTCAAGGAACATAGTTGAGCAAGTGTCCTTGTGGTAGGATGGAACATCCTTTACATATGTGCCCAAGAGTAGTATAGTTGTACTTCTACTAGCAATGAAAGAGTGTTTACCTTGCTCTCCATCCTTACCAGTATGAGTTGTCCCTTGTGTTATAGATCAGGTATAGATTCAGGCAGGTGTAAGATGGAATCTAAAAGTAGTTTTGATTTGCATTTCCATGACTAAGGATATTGGACTTTTCTTTCAGTGTTTCTCAGTCATTCTCTTTTGAAACTGTTTAACTCTCTACTCCATTTTTAAATGGGATTATTTGGTTTGTTGATATCTAGTTTATTGAGTTCTTATATATTTTGGATATTAGCCCTCTATCAGATGTAGATAGCTGTAGGAAAAGTATTTTCTCATTCTGTAGGCTTCCACTTGGTCCTATTAATGGTGTCCTTTGCCTTACAGAAGCTTTTCAGTTTCTTGTGGTCACGTTTATTAATTGTTGAGCTCATTGCCTACCCTATTAGTATTCTGTTCAGAAAGCCTACTCCTGTGCCAATGCATTCAAAGCTATTCTCTACTTTTCAATTGGACTTAGTGTATCCACTTTTATGTTGATGTCTTTGATCTAACTGGACTGAGTTTTAAGTAGGGTGATAAATATTGATCTATATGTACTTTCTACATGCAGACCTACTTTTGAACCAGCACATTTGTTGAAGATGCTTTCTTTTTTTCAGTGTGTATTTCTGGCTTATCAAAAATCATGTGTTCATAGGTGTATAGATTTATGTCTGAGTCTTCAACTAAGTCTAATTCCATTAATTAAGGTATGTCTTTATACCAATAACCTGCAATTATTAAATTATTATTCCTATAGCTATTTAGCCTAACCTGAAATCAGGTTCGGTTATACCTCCAGCAGTTCTTCTATTGTTTTCAGAGTTGTTTTAGGTATCCTGTTTTTTCTTGGTTGTTTTTTTTTTTATATGAAGTTGAAAATTGTCCATTTTAGGTCCATCAATAATTTTGATGGAAATTGCATTGAATATGTATATTACTTTTGTAGGATTGGCATTTTTTACTATGATAATCCTCAGATCCATGACCATAGGAGATTCTCCCATCTCCTGATCTCTTCTTCAACTTCTCTTTTCAAAGACTTCAAGTTCTTCTCATATAGTTCTGCTTTTAAACTTGCTTGGTTAGAGTTACACCAAGCCTTTTTATATTATTCATGGCTATTGTGGAAAGTATTATTTTCCTAATTTTTTTCTCAGTCTACTTGTCATTTGATACTGGAGGACTATTGTTTTTTAAGTTCATCTTGCACCCACCTACTTCACTAAAAGTGTTTTTCAACTGTAAGGTTAACATGCTATCATATCATATGCAAATGATACTATTTTAATTTCTTTCTTGCTAATCTGTGTGCATTTGATCTCATCAGTTGAATTAGGCTCTAAGATCTCAAGTACTATATCAAATAGATATGGAAAGAGTAGACCGCCTTGTCTTGTTCCTAAGTTTAGTTGACTTGCTTTGAATTTCTCTCCATTCAAATTCATACTGCCTAAGGGCTTACTATTAATTGTCTTTGTTGTGTTCATGTGTTTCCTTTGCATCCCCAATCTCTCCAGGACTATTATCATGAAGGGGGGTTGGATTTTGACAAAGGCCTTTTCTGAATCTAATGAGATGATGAACAGATTATTTTTTTCTTTTTACATTGTCATATTGTGGATTACATTTACCGATTTTTCATATACAAGAGCTTCCTTGCTTGTCTGAAAGGAAGCATACTTAATCATGCTGAATGACCTTTTTGATGTGTTCTCAGATTTGATTTGCAAGTATTTTATTGAGTGTTTTTGCGTCTATATTCACAAGGGAAATTGCTCTGTAATATTTTTTTTGAGTCTTTGTGATTTGGATATCAGAATATTTATGGCCTCTGAAAATGAATTGAATGAATGGAAATGAATGAAAACTCTTCTGTTTCTGTTTTATGGAATAAATTGAGAAGTATCTCTTCTTTGAGATTCTCATTGGGTTCTGCCCTGGGCTTTTTTTTGGGGGGGAGGGGCACTTTTAATGCTTTTAATGACTGCTTCTATTTCACTAGGGTTTATAAATCCACTTAAATTGTCTATCTGATCTTGATTTATCTTTGGTCAGGGGTACCTACAAAAAAATTATCTATTTCTTTTAGATTTTCCAATTTGATAGAGGAAAATATGTCCTTATGATTCCTTGGATTTCTTCTATGCCTGATATCATACCACCCTTGTTTGCTTCTGAGTTTTTAATTTGTCCATTCTCTCTCTCTCAGTCTTTTAGTTAGTTGAGATAAGAGTTTATCTATCCTTTTTTGGTTTTCTAGAAGAACAAACTCTTTGTTTCAAGGCCCATACCTAACTAAACATAGTAAAACCAATATACAGCAAACCAGTAGTCAACATCAAACTAAATGGAGTGAAACATGAAACAATTCCAGTAAAATCAGGAACTAGACAAGGCTGACCACTCTCTCCCTATGTATTCAATATAGTACTTGAGGGTCTAGCTAGAGTAATTAGACAACAAAATGGGGTCGAAGAGATATAAATTGGAAAGGAATCTCTTTCAGCTGAGAAAAATTTTCTCCTTTTATCTTGTTTAAAATATTTTCTGTTTCTTTGAACTATCTTCTCTTTCCTTTGCTCCTACAATTCCCAGGTTTAATGTTTTCATGTGTCCTATATTTCCTTGATGTTTTGTATCAGGATTTTTTTTATTTTAGATTCAACATTTTCTTTGATAAATGTATCTATTTCTTCTTTTGTATCTTTAATGCCTGAGATGATCTCTTGAACTTCTTGTATGCTGTTAGCTAAGATGATTTTTCTCTGTAGTTCCTATTCAAACTAATAAACTGTTAATTTTCAGATTTCCAGAAACTGCTCCATTTGTGATTTCATTACAATGTCAATTTCCATTTTCAGGTCTTGAACAGTTTTATTTGTTTCTTTCCACTGTTCATTTGTATGTTCCTGGCTTTCTTTGATAGAAATAGTTATCTCCTTTTCTTGTTTTTGTATTCCTAGCTTTCTTTGAAGGAGACCTCTATGATTGTCATATTGTTGATTTTAAGGTCATTTTCTTGTACTTCAGTTATGTTGTTATATTCACGGCCTGCTGTGGTAAGATACCTGACTCTAGTTAAAACATATTGTCTCGGCTGATATTGTGTTTTTTATAATGGTACCTAGACATGGGTTTTGGAGTGATCATAAGTATAACTGCTGATTTCTTGGATTTTCTTTTTGGGTAAATATTCTGTTCCTTGTTTTCTGAATCTTCTCTGAGTTTTCAGAGAATATTAGAGCTGAGTGTTGCCTGTTTTACTGGCTCGCTTGGCTAATGTGTTCATGGAGAATGCCTGCCAGTGTTAGAGGCTACAATTCAGAGATGACTTAAGGAAGGAAGGCACAGCAGGGATGGTCTGTGGAATCTACAAGAGGCTTGGAGTGTATGAAAGGGAGGCAGCTCCTTGTGTTCTGTTACTATATGAGTAATGACATTGAGAGGTTGGGTCTGTTGGGAGAACTAGAGCCTCCTATACAGATTTAAAATATATTATATTATATTATGTTATATTATATTGTATTAATGGCTAGGCTACTTTTAAGAACATAATACACTCTGGGTACTAGTTAGTTCATATTGTTGTTCATCCTAAGGGGCTGCAAACTCCTCAGCTCCATAGGTCTTTTCTCTAACTCCTTCGTTGGGGACTGTATACTCAGTTCAATGGATGGCTGTGAGCCTCTACATCTGTATTACTCAGGTACTGTCAGAGGCTCTCAGAAGATAACTATATTTAGGCTGGCTTGTCCTTCCTTCAGTCTCTGCTCCATAGTTAATCTCTGCAACTCCTTCCGTGGGTCAACCACAAACTAAGGACTGCACATGGTGGGTCTGATTGTTCTGGCAGCATGTGTATAGTAGAGGATTGCAGATTTGATCATCAATAGGAGGAGAGGACCTCCATCCTGTGAAGGTTCTATGCCCCAGTGTAGGGGAATGCCAGGGCCAATAAAGGGGAGAGAGTGGGGTGGCAAACATGGGGAGGGGGAGGCAACAGGGGTTTGTTCTTGTTGTTTTTGCTTGTTTGTTTGTTTTTTGGAGGGGAAACTGGGAAAGGAGAAATTTGCATGTAAATAAAGACAATATTTAAAAAAAGAACTTAATATGCAATAAAATTAGAAGTAGTTATGGGCAAATTCAAATACTGTATTAGTTATTTTTCTATTGCTGTGATAAAATACAGTGACCAGGAGTCACTTATAGAAGGAAGAGTGTATTTGGTTTTACAGTTCCAGAGAAAATACAGAATCACCAGGGAGACATGGAAACCAGCAGTTACATAAAGAATTTGAGAGATCACATCTTCATCCACAAAACAGGAAGTAGAGAGTGAACTGAACTTTGGGCAAGCCTATAAACTCTCAAAGCATAACTCCAGTGACAGAGTTCATCCAGCAAAGCTGACTAACTTGACTAATGCTAAAACTTCACTAACTGTAGCAGAACAATTAGCTAGCAGGCTGAGATCATGTGTCTGTTGCATCCTAGGCTCTTTTCTGAGATGTGTCTGGAGAAGTTCATGGTTGTCAAAAGATTTTGATGTTTTTTGGAGTGGAGGTGGTAATTGGTAGTAAAATTCAGAAGATAGGTTTCAGAATTTCCTTTCTTGAAGCATTTACCAAAAGGACTCAGAATGTTCAGTCCTTCATCTATCTGTTCCTATGGAATTTATCCATATGTTCTAAATCCTAAGAATATCTTCTTCAATTGACTGAAAGTAATTACTTTGAATGTCAGAACCTGCCCCTGTTTAGTTTCAAACCTGGGACAAATGACAAATGACTGCATAGCTAACCTCTCAAAACAGAACTGGCCTCCAGGTTCTCCCAGCATCCCTCTTTCCCTACTGGGTATAGACTATGGCTCACATATCCCACTCTCTTCCTACCACTTTTCAGCCTGGGGGGTGTTGGACTGCCCTTTCCCCACAGGTTCTTCCCTATATAATCCAGATATTTTGGTGGCTCACCCTTTTTGTACCCTTGGCCTCTTGGCTGCTGGACCTTGTTATCTTCCATCCCCTCCCCCTCTTCCCATATAACACAGGGACCTGAACACTCTGAATTCTCACAGATCCCCCTGCCTCTACATGCCTTGCCCTTTTATCTATAATAAATTTTCTATTTCACCATAACTAGGAGCAGGTGTGTCCTGTCATTTCCTTTTTGTTCCTTTTTTAATTCAATGCCTAGTTAGGTACTTCTTTCAGCAAGGCCATACCTTTTATACCTCCCCAAATATCATCACTTCTAGGAATGATACTCAAATGCCTGAGTCAATGGGGGTCATTTCTCATTCAAATGACTATAAATATCACCTGCATCTCATATCTCTTATAAGGAAAGTAATTTTCTTGTATTCTACCAAGTAACTTTTGATTTTATACTATTGACCAGAGACAAGTCACAAGTCCACTATTAACTATAAAAAACCTGGGAATATAAATACTCTCAAAGGAGCAAAGAGTGACTTATAATTTATTTCTGTCCAGAGTGATAGATATTTACACATGACCTTGAATATACTAATTGAGCACACTACCACTGAGCTACACTGGTGTTGGAGATTGAACCAGAGGCATCAAGAATACTGAAAAAGTACTCTGGTATTGAAAGAAAAATCTCAAACACTATGTAGATTCTAGAAAAATATGAATGTGTCTTCAGCAGAAAATTGAAAGAGATCACACTGTATAAACAGCTACTTTTGTATGTCTATTTATCACAGTATTATTCAGCATTCAGATTTTTGAAGTGTATCACATAACGTCATTTAAAATACACTGCATACTTTCTAAGAATATAGAGTGACATGAAAAATTATTGCAAATCTTCTATATGTATAATAGGTGCCAAGCTTTATAAAGGTGAATATCAAATATCAAATCAAAATCATCTTTTAATTTGGACATATAAGCCTAGTTTTCAGTTTTTAGTACAATAAATGTTTTAAACATATTCCTAATAATATTTACAACTGCCAATCTTGCAATATCTAAATAAATCTATCTTTTATGACACTCAGTAAAGAATAGGAATGGCCAAAGAAGTGCAGTAAGCTATTAAATACTGATGATCATTATTGAGAATATACTTTCCTGTAAAAGGCCATTAATTTGTACAGGTTTCAATTTGCATTGTTTACTGTAGTCCTGGCTTTCTTGAAACACACTGTGTAGACTAAGCTAGCCACAAGCTCATTTGTCTACCTCTGCTTGCCCAGTATAGGGATTAAAAGCATATATGCTATCACATTCAGAACTCAATTGGAAGTTTTATAAAGTAGTTTGAAATTTTTAGTTAATTTATCTTTGTATGTCTTTGAATGTTAAACCCTATTAGAGTGATAATCACCATCATCTGTGTTGTATCCTTAATCAGTTAGAGATACAAAATCTTCTTCTTTTCTTTTCTGTTTCTTTTCTTTTCCTTTTTTTGACAGTTTTTCTCTGTGCAGTGCTGGCTGTCATGGAACACACTCTGTAGACCAGGCAAATGACATAAAATCTTTTATCCATTTAAGGCTCTATCTTCAAGCCTTTGTCCAGAGTGTTTTCACAACTTTTGTAAGAATGACATATAATGATTATAGTTACATCTTATTATTTCTCCTTTAAGAGATAATACCTTCCTTGACAAAGAACATACTGCCTCACAAATATCTTCATTAATTCCTAGAATGGGCTTGCTTAGTGCAAAAGAAAAGTCTATCATTTCAAAAGATATGCAATTATTTGGGTACTTGAAAAATTTTAATTTCCTCTTCTATTTGGGAAACTGGAGTAATATTTTCTTCAATGATGAAATTACCATTATCTCATAATTTAAATTTGGAAAGTTATGCTAGTAAAAAGTTACTGATTCTTGTAAACTACTTATAAACTATGTAAAATTTTCTACAAAATGAACAACATATGAAATATAAAGTTGAAAAATAGTCTCCTTCAAGCAAACTTATTATGTAGAGCTGTAATTGAAACTATATTAAGTTTAATATGAGTGGTCACATTGCTTACTGTCTTAGTCAGGGTTTCTATTCCTGCACAAACATCATGACCAAGAAGCAAGTTAGGGAGGAAAGG
>NC_045030.1:89896140-89899730 GCF_008632895.1 Mastomys coucha
ACTCCCTTCTCTGTGATAACTCCAGCCTGTGTCAAGTTGACACACAAAACCAGCCAGTACACTTACCACAAAAAACTGCTACCTCCAGATTCTTCACTAAAAATAATGTTATCACATTTCCCCAAATTAAGAATAAAGATCTCAAATTGTCAATTATTTCAGAGAGAAAACTCAGAAATACTAGGTACATAAAGCCGGACTGACTGGAATTCTCTATTGTCACATTCTTGGCTCTCTAAATATAGGCCTACAAATGGAAATTCTTTGCTATTTATAAAACTGTGTATGATTATAATTACATTTTTATTGTGAGCTTCTTGTATTCATTAAGACTATATATTCAGTAAATATTATTTTTAGAATTTCAAATTTTAATTTTGAAAATACCATATATATCACTGTAGTCTGCCCATTATGATTATGCTAATTAATTTTAAGCAAACATTAGTCATTCGACTGTCTTAGTTAGGTCAGTAAGTATTAGTGAAAATTGAATGTGTAATAATACAAGTATCATTAGAAAAGACATGGTAACTACAAAAGAAGATGTATATGTTCATTCCACAACCTTTCATTTAGCTTCTACTATATATTATAAATCAAAAGCTATGATAAGAAATTGATTGATAGATTCCACTATTTTTATTCTATAAGAAAAATATCATTCTAAAGAAATAACATTTGAGCATAAAAAATAATAGATCACAACATCTTTCCCAACACTGGGAGTAACTGGGACCAAAGGGACCCAGGCACGCAGGAATTCTGCCAGCTCAGTAGCATGGGTTGCTTCTGGCCTGTCTGGGCCTGTGCTCTGAGCAGAAACTGGGCACAAATATTGCAGCCAGTCTCACAACACCCAAAGGAAGCTCCACTCCCAGGCACTCTAACACACCCAGGATCCTAAGATCAGAGGTGAGGAGGACACAACATCTGTCCCAACATTGGGAGTAACTGGGACCAATGGGACATGGGCACTCAGGAACTCTGCCAGCCCAGTTGCACTGGTTGCTTCCAGCCTGTCTGGGCCTGTGCTCTGAGCAGACCTTGGGCTCAAATTTTGCAGCCACTCCCACAACACCCAGAGGAAGTTCCATTCCCAGGAGCTCTAACAGGCCCAGGATCACAAGAGCACAGAGGCAGCTCTACTCTGAGGAGTTATGATTCAACCAGGATCACAGGAAGGACAGGACCCAGTCAGATTTAGCTAGGGCAGGTAGCACTAGATATAACCAGATGGTGAGAGACAAGCTTAAGAACTTAAGCAACAGAAACCAAGGTTACTTGGCATCATTAGAAAACAATTCTCTCACCAAGGCAAGTCCTGGAACCACCATGATATGGAAAAGCAGATTCAGATCTAAAATCACCTCTCATGATGATGTTACAAGACTTTAACAAGGACATAAATAACTCCTTCAAAAATATACAGGAGAACACAGGTAAATAGCTAGAAGCCTTTAAAGAGGAAACACAAAAATCCCTTAAAGAACTACAGGAAAACACAATCAAACAGGTGAAGGAATTGAACAAAACCATCCAGGATCTAAAAGTGGAACTAGAAACAATAAGGAAATCACAAAGTAAGACAACCCTGGAGATAGAAAACCTAGGAAAGAGATCTGGAGTCATAGATGTAAGCGTAACCATCAGAATACAAGAGATAGAAGAGAGAATCTCAGGGGCAGAAGACGCCATAGAAAACAAAGATACAACAGTCAAATGCAAAGACTAAAAAGCTCCTAACTCAAAACTTCCAGTAAAGCCAGGACACAATGAGAAGACTAAACCTAAGGATAATAGGTATAGAAGAGAGTGAAGACCTCCAAATTAAAGGGCCAATAAATATCTTCAACAAAATTATAAAAGAAAACTTCCCTAACCTAAAGAAAGAGATGCCCATGAACATACAAGAAGCCTACAGAACCCCAAATAGACTGTAACAGAAGAGAAATTCCTCCCATCACATAATAATCAAAACACCAAATGCACCAAACAAAGAAAGAATTTTAAAAGCAGTTAGGGAAAAAGGTCAAATAACATATAAATGCATGTCTATCAGAATTATGGCAGACTTCTCACCAGAGACTATAAAAACTACAAAATGTCGTACAGACCCTAAGAGAACACAAATGCCAGCCCAGGCTACTATACCCAGCAAAACTCTCAATTACCATAGATGGAGAAAACAAGATATTCCTGACAAAACAAAATTTACACAATATCTTTCCACAAACCCAGCCTTACAAATGAGAACTGATGGAAAACACCAACATAAGGAGCAACACTACTCCCTAGAATGAGCAAGAAAGTAATCTTTCAACAAACCCACACAAACCTAATTCCACCTCTAACAACAAAAATAGCTGGAACTAACAATTACTTTTCTTAATATGTTAATATGAAAATTAACATTACCAACATATCCCAATCAATTGAAATCCAAAGTATGAGGAACTAGAAATTTGTTGGCTGTCACCCAGTGGTCTGTCTAATTTGAAAATTGGAGAAATAGGTCCAATATTTTACAATCCATATACACTTTCTGCTTGTTTGTACATGACAGTGTCTTGCTCTGTACCACATAATGGTCTAGAAATCAGTCTTATCCTATCTCAACCTATGAGTAGTAATGTTTATTTCATGATTTTGTACTATACATTGGTTTTCAGAACAGCTTACTATTTCAAAATTATTTATACAGCCAAAAGAAACATACACAATTAACTTGGTAGGTGGCTTGTAAGAGAACAACAAAGAGTGAGACTGAATGCTTTCCTTGATGTTTGCAACTATTGTATCAAGTTTGAAGAAGAATGATTTTAAAAATTATCACAGTCAATGAGCCAGATTCTTACTCTCACCTAATGTCTGTGCCATGCTGCAAGCTGTACCATTGTTCATTGAAACAGTTGGTGAATGACCCTGTAATCAGTTCAATGGATGGCTGTGAGCCTCTACTTCTCTATTAGTAGGGCTCATCAGGCTTCTGTCAGCCAGTGCTTACTGGCATTCATAATAATGTTTGGATTTGATGACTGAATATGGGAAGGATTCCCAGGTGGAGCAGTCTCTGGAATGCCCTTCCTTTAGTCTCTGTTCCCCCTATTAAGAAGGAATGAAGTATCCATACTTTGGTCTTTCTCCTTCTTGAGATTCTTGTGTTTTGTGGATTGTACTTTGTTTATTCCGATCTTTTGGCTAATATCCATTTATCAGAAAGTGCGTACCATGTACGTTCTTTTGTGATTGGACTACCTCACTCAAGACGATATTTTCCAGATCCATCATTTCCCCAAGAATTTCATAAATTCATTGTTTTTAATAGTTGAGTAGTAATCCATTGTGTAAATGTACCACATTTTCTGTATCCATTCCTCTGTTGAGGGACATGTGGATTGTTTCCAGTTTCTGGATATTATAAATAAGACTGCTATGAACATAATGGAGCATGTGTCTTTATTACATGTTGGAGAATCTTCTGGGTATATGCCCAGGAGTGGTATAGCTGAGTCCTCTGGAAGTACTATGTCCAATTTCCGGAGGAACTGCCAAACTGATTTCCAGAGTGGTTGTACCAGTTTGCAATC
>NC_045030.1:89900447-89902051 GCF_008632895.1 Mastomys coucha
GGACATTTCATTCCTTCTTAAAAGGGGGAACCAAATACCCACGGAAGGAGTTGCAGAGATTAACTATGCAGCAGAAATTGAAGGAAGGGCAAGCCAGCCTAAATATAGCTAACTCCTGAGAGGCTCTGACAGTACCTGACTAATACAGACGTGGAGGCTCACAGTCATCCATTGAACTGAGTACAGGGTCCTCAATAAAGGAGTTAGAGAAAGGACCTATGGAGCTGAGGGGTTTGCAGCCTCTTAGGACGAACAACAATATGAACTAAGTAGTACCCTCAGAGCTCCCAGGGTCTCAACCACCAAGGACTGCACATGGATGGGTCTGATTATTCTGGCAGTGTGTGTATAGTAGAGGATTGCAAATTCGATCATTAATAGGAGGAGAGGAGCTCGGCCCTGTGAAGGTTCTGTGCCCCAGTGTAGGGGAATACCAGGGCCAATAAGTAGGAGAGGGTGGGATGGCAGGCATGGGGAGGGGGAGGCAACAGGGTTTTTTTGTTGTTTTGGTTGTTTCTTTGTTTTTTGGAGGGGAAACTGGGAAAGGAGAAATTTACATGTAAATAAAGGAAATATCTAATAATAAGAATTAAAAAAACTCAGGTGACAGCAGATGCTGGCAAGCATGTGGAGAAAGAGGAACACTCCTTCATTGCTGGTGGGATTGCAAGCTGGTACAACCACTCTGGAAATCAGTTTAGGGGTTCCTCCAGAAATTAGACATAGTACTACCAGAGGTCCCAGCTATACCACTTCTGGGAATATACCCAGAAGATGCTCCAACATGTAATAAGAACACATGCTCCACTATGTTCTTAGCAGCCTTATTTATAATATCCAGAAACTGGAAGCAACCCAGATGTCTCTCAACAGAGGAATGGATACAGAAAATGTGGTACATCTACATAATGGAGTACTACTCAGCTATTAAAAACAATGAATTTATGAAATTTTTGGGGAAATGCATGGACCTGGAGAATACCATCCTGAGTGAGGTAACCCAGTCACAAAAGAACACACATGGTGTGCATTCTCTGATAAGTGGATATTAGCCTAGAAGATCAGAATATACAAAGTACAATACACAAACCACAAGAAACTGAAGAAGAAGGAAGACCAAAGTGTGGATACTTTGTTCCTTATTAAAAGGGGGAACAAAATTCCCATGGAAGGATTTTCAGAGACAAACTATGGAGCAGAGACTGAAGGAAGGACAATCCAGAGACTGTTCTACCTGGGAATCCTTCCGATATTCAGTCATCAAATCTAGACACTATTGTGGATATCAGCAAGTGCTGCCTGACCAGAGCCTGATATAGCTGTCTCCTGAGAGGCTCTGACAGTACTCGACTAGTACAGAAGTAGAGGCTCACAGCCATCCATTGGACTAAGTACAGGGTCCCCAATGAAGGAGCTAGAGAAAGGACCCAAGGAGCTGAAGGGTTTGCAACCCCTTAGGACAAACTACAATATACACTACCTAGTACCCACAGAGCTCCCAGGGACTAAAACTTCTACCAAAGAGTACACATGGGGGGACTCATGGCTCCAACAACATTTGTATACCAAAGGATGGCCAAGTCTGTCATCAATGGGAGGAGAGG
>NC_045030.1:89902298-89906507 GCF_008632895.1 Mastomys coucha
AAAAAAAAAAAAAGCTCAACATAAGAAAAGGAATAATAATAAAAGAAAGGGAAAGAAAGGGAGGTTACCAAAGAAGGAAAAGGAGAACACAGGATCTTTTCTGATGGACCAAAATTAATATTTCACAGTCTCTAGTCATCATCTGTAGATTGACAAATATCCTGGAACATGTCACCCAAACCTAAATTTGGAAAAAATTGGTAGTTTGTTCTTATCTTCTTTTGCTCACTTTTGAGTATTAACTGAATTCAACTCACTGAGAACAATAAAAAAATACAACACATTGATCTTGTTTTTTGGGGGGGGTGTTAAGAAAAGGTTGAATTTTGTACCCCTAGCTTGCTTTGAACTTACAGCAATCCAGCAATACTCTACCTCATACTTCTGACAGCACTGACTATAGATGTGAGCCATTATGACCAATATCAAAACTATCACTTTCAAATGGAAATGAAAATTCTAGATCTCAAGAAATTGTTAATGAATAGAAGTTTTAGGGTTGAGAACAGTCACACTTTTAGGAGGAATAGCAGATACAGAATTCTGCTTTATAAGACTTGGCCACACTACCAGAACTCTAGCTAATACGCTGGTCATGTTCCTAGTACATCTCAACCTTTTTCTGAGGTCTATCTTGAAAAGCTCAACATTGTCTAAATAACTCCATTTGTTTGATTGTTTTTAGAAAACACCAGAAGATAGGCACCAAACTTCCTTTCTTAAAGCATTTAACAAAATAGCTGATAATTTTGAATTCTTCTTCTATTTCTTAATTTTTATTTATTTATTTTTTTATATGAATGTGTACCTTCTACAATCCAGGGATACCTTTCTCAAGGGTCTGAAAATAATTATTTTGAAATAGTCATTTAAAGAGTTGGATATGTTTTTCTTATCCAACAGGACATATGAAATCCCAAATCTCCCAATCTTCCATAGTATATGGAAGGATGAGGATAACCCTTTACGGATACTGTTATTACCATTTTAGATAATGACCAGCTTAATTTATCTTTGATTAGTTTATCATTCTATAGCAATGATCATACTACTCCACATATATGTTATATGGAAGCACAGAATGTAACAAGCTCCCAGAAGTGTTAGTTGGGTCTATGAAATTTTAACAAAATAACCATTGCTTAAACTGAACATTGTTCTTCTATAATCTCAAGTTTGGGAAGTGGGTGAGAGTGAAGAGGAAATAAAGTTTGGGATACAATGCATAGTATACATTGGAGGAGATATGTCACTGGGGTGGGCTTTCCAATTTCAAAAGCTTGTGTTATTTCCAATTGGCTATTTTTCTGCTTACAACTTGTAACTAAGATGTAACTGAGATAAGATGTATGCTCTCAGCTATTGATCCAGCACCATGCCTGTTGGCCTGCTGCTGTGCTTACTATCATGATGGTGATGGATTCATCCTCTGAAACTGGAAGGAGCCCCCCAGTAAACTCTTCTATAAGTTGTCTTAGTCATGGTGTCTCCTCACATCAATTGAGTTGTAACCACAACAGTAATGCAATGTAAAAGTACTATGATGTAAAGTAACATATATATGAAAAACAAAGGAAATATAAAGGACAGAATGGCTGGAAGAAAAGAGGCTAGTATAAAAAAGAGCTGAAAAGAAAGGGAAGTTAGTTATACCATTAAGAATTATACCATTAAGTCATTATACCATTAAGAATGCATGATGGGATGGAGCTAGACCCTTTACACATGTGTAACAGTTGTGCAACATGGTCTTCATGTAGGACTCCTAACAGCTGGATCAGAGGCTGTCTCTGACTCTGTTGACTTCAATCTTATCTAGGATTTCAATTGCTATGAAGAGGTACCATGGCCAAAAAAACTCTTTTACAGAACATTTAGTTAGGAAGTGGTTTAGACTTTTAGAGGTTCAGTACATTATTATCATGGTGGGAATCAAGGCAGCATGCAGACAGATATGATGCTGGAGAATCCCATAGTTCTACATCTTGATCCATAGCCAGCCAGAAAAAGACTGACTTCCAGCAAGATAGGAGGAGGGTCTTTAAAGCCTACTCCCATAATGACACACTTCCTCCAACAAGGCCATATCTCCTAATAGTGCTATTCCCTGGGCCAAGCATATTCAAACCACCACACTGGTCTTTGAAGCCAATTGCTCCAACCTTGTCTAGCCTCAGTAAGATATGTGACTAGTCTTGCAACTTGATATTATGCCAAGGCTGGTTGATATGCATTGGTTGCCTCCCCCATCCTGAAGAGAATGAAATGAAGGGGGAATGGGGAGAGGTAAAGTGGGAGGAAGCAATTGGGGTGAGGGGAGGGAGAGGAGGTGATTGAGATATAAAATAAGTAAATTAATAAAAATAGAATGAATGTATGTATTCGGTATAACTAGAGCTTGAAAGATGTGATTAATATAATGATATGTAAGCAAAAGATATAGATCATTTTAAGGAAAAATATCTTGAGGGTGAGATGGATATGGTTTAAAATATATTAGCAATAAATATTTTAAAGATGATAGATTCAAACCAACCAAAAATTGAATTATTAGCTGTTGTTGACTTGGTCTAATGATTTTATTATGTTATTTGGGTTCCTAAAATTGCATGAGAATCTGCATATAAGACACTGAGGGCCCATACCACCAATTGGTTCTGATTTGTTTTTGTTTATTTGTTTGTTTGTTTGGACTTAGAGAAAATCTGTTCATTTCAGGAGAACAACAGATGCAAATGGCAAATTATATTTCTCTAAAACACATGTAATAAGCAGCAATATTTCAGTGCCATGTCCTTCCAGAACCTTCCTACATTACATCAAATGGTGGCTTCTCTTTCAGTTTACATGGTTCATGACAGCTTCAGCCAGGTGAATATATAAAGTGTTATGATGTGACTTCAAGAAAGATACATCTTAAAAGATACATCTTCTGTGCTCACTCTGTGGCATTCTCCTTTGGAATCCTGCTGCCATGGCTTAGAGCTACCAAGACACAGGAATAGGCCATATGTACCTACTGTAATTGACAACCCAGCAAGAGTCTCAGCCAACAGAAGAATTTCCTGCTACATATGAACACATGAACCTTCAGATGATAATAGACCTCAGACTCTGAGCTTCCAGGTGAGGTACCAGATATCACAAAACCAAGAGCCACCCCCGCTAAACTCTGCCAAACTCCCAAACCATCACTTGTGGTACCATCTAGGTCAAAGAGGTAAACAAACATATGCCATTTACTTATTTGTAAATAAACTTGCTGTCAGTCAATGTCTGGGCAAGGAGAAAGGGGCAAGATGTTAGATTTTTCTGGCAAAGGAAATAGAAGAGGAAGGAACATTGAGAATTGCAGTGCTGGGAAAGGAAAAAGAGCAGTCCTGAGAAGTGCAGAATAGAGACATCTCACATATAAGAGTCAAGGATCTTGGCCTAGGAGGACTGTAGGCTTGAGTCCAGGGTGGCCTGGATGGAATATAGGTTTTAGAAAGTAATAATTCAGGAATATCAGAGAGAAGAATGTGCTAGCCGCGTGGAGGATTAGAGTGGCCCAACCACTGAGCAGTTTAAGGCATATTAATATAGAAGGCTTTATGTGTGTGTCTCTTTCATTCAGGAACCCAGAACATTGGGGTGGGTAACGAGCAACTCCTAATGCAGCAATTTTAAGTAGGTTTAATCGACTAATGCAAAAATCAACATAGAAGGATGGATGAAACTATCACAATGAAAACAGATACAAAATTAGTGACAAACTAATGGATAAAGGATTGAAAACTGAGTCAGAAATACAAGCAATATGTGTCTAACTACAAAGATTTATGCCTATTAAAAATGTTTTCTGAAATAACCAACAAATCTAAAGCTGGACAAAACATCACAGTCCAGGGAACATTGACAAATACCTTGGTTAATGTTTTGAAACTGAATGTTGAAACTGAAGCATAACGTTTTCTTTATCTTTAAGACCATACCAATAGCTACATATTTATGAATGTAACTGTAAATGAAAAATGAGTTCTCAGATAAGGAAGGGCTCATCACATTCTTTGAATTTCCATTTCTGATTTGAAATGACTTATGGGATAGGATATCTCTAAGTTTTCTTAATGTTTTGTGCTTGAATGTAGTTTATTTTTATTAGATATTTTCTTTATTTACATCTCATATGATATATCCTTTCCAAGTTTCCACTCCTAAAAAAAGAAA
>NC_045030.1:89906595-89926740 GCF_008632895.1 Mastomys coucha
CCAGTTCCATCCTCCCCCCGCCCCTGCTCACCAGCTCACCCTCTCCTGTTTCCTGGCCCTGGTATTCTCCTATACTGGGGCATAGAACTGAAGATAGTTTATTCCCAGTGTAGCCACACTGAATTAAATCGATTCAATTTATGGAAAGTTACATGGAGGTACTTTGGAGTAAAATGATAAAATTGTTATTAAACCTTTTACTAATAATTAAATTACTAATAATTAAGTTACTGAGCTAAAGCTAGTAAACAATGTAAAGTTCATAAATCTTGGTAAGGTAAAATAATTGCATGGAGATAAAGAGATAACAGAGAGTTTGAACACAAATAGCCTCTTTTTTTTTTTTGGAATAAAGAGCTTGTCAGTATTGTCTGAACTGAAACATAATTTGAAAATATGCAGTGACTATATTTTTAATGGTTTCCATGGTCTATTTCTTAACCTTAAAGAACTCTTTTAGGAATTGTCATTTGAAGAAAAGAATCATTTGATATGAAACAGACTTTTGTATTATTGTGTTTATTTTCCCTCTATTATAGACTGAAATAGAAAACAGAAAAAAAAATCCTCAACCTTTGATCATTTTTATTGATTTTTCAACTTCTAGAGTATGGACTAAAGCTAAAATAAACCCCCATTCATTATGAAGTAGTCTTCCCTATTCTGTTATAGGAGCACAAAGTGGACTAAGTATATTTTAGAACAAAGATCATCAGAAATCATTGTAGAGGAAGGGTGGTTTAAAAGGTTGTACACACAGAGAATAAGAGAGTTTGCTGTGAGAATAAGGGAGTTTGCTGAGAAACTTTCTCCTCTAGTAATGACAGAAGCTACAACCACAAAACCTCACCAACATGACTGCCTAAATGTGCGCTGAGCAATGCATATGCTAATGTGGAAGGTGAAAAGCCCAGGTGGCCTCTACCATACATAAAGAATTACTAGGAAATAAGGGTTACTGAGAGCTAGGGAAGTAGCCTTCTCTAGGGAAAAGCACACCAATTAATTAAACAGTACCAAAGGTCAGTCCTAATATCTATCTATCTATCTATCTATCTATCTATCTATCTATCTATCTATCTATCTATCTATCTATCTCTATCTATCTATCTATCTATCTATCTATCTATCTATCTATCTATCTATATATATATATCTGACTCAGCATGCCATTCACAAAATAAAGAGCTGGAACTTGTCTCGCAAAAATGGAGATATTCAAAAGTTATGCTTGGGACTTACAACTTGACTATTAGATTAATAATACAGTAGTTTGAAAACTCACTGAAATTTCAGTCTGGAAGAACAAAAAGCCCCAGCCTAGAGGAAGAATGAGAGGATTCTTTAGAGGGAGAACCTGTCTCCAGGAATGACATTTCACATAGCTCTAAGAAACTGTCAGACTACCTTACAGGATTGAGACTGAAGCCTTAACAAAGACGGAACAATTGTAGATAGGACCACAACTTGACTGCTTAGAAGTCCTTGACCCTCCATTTAAAATTTCTTCTCTTTTTAGGACCCAGAAGACAGGACTTGAAGGGTTCACTGTTTTTTTTTTTTTAATCTTTCTTCCCAGTGTGGCCACACTGAATAAATCTCCTTAATAAGTTTTACTATTATTATTATTATTATTATTATTATTATTATTATTATTATTATTATTATTATTATATTAATTTGACTTATGTAGGATGAGTGCTGGAACTAGTGGTGATCCTAAAATTTGATAACAGTATCCAACTAATTGTTCATCAACAGAAAATGGAAAAATAAAATGAAAGTAAAGAGAGAATGGAATTTTTTCAGACATGAAGGAAAACAAATCTCATTTTTAGAAAGATGGAACAGAGGGTCACTATAACAATGGAAATAAAAAGGAGTCAGAAAGATAAATGCCATGATTTTTTCTATTGTGTATAAAAAATTCATATGTACATGACATAAAATTAAAAGTAATATCTTGAAAAAGAAAAGAGAATATTTAGAAGAGAAATAGTAGAAGAAAGAAGGGGATATATGGAAGTGAATGTGATCAAAGTACATAATATACCTGACATTGTCTTTGCAAAACCCATAAAGTTAGTATATGCCAACATACACAGTTGTGTACAACATATGCAAAGTTAGTATATACCAACATATAAAAAGTATATGCCAACATAGTTTATAAAATGATTCAATAATATTCTAGTGGATGTTATATAATACTATCAATTTGAATATATATTCTCTGGCTCCATCATATATGGGTTACATGGATTCTTCACATATCTGATCTATCATTGTTGACATTTCTGCCCATGGTGAAATATGTCATATGTCATTGTGTTATCTCCTTTTCTGCTACTCCTTGCCTTGTGATTTGCTTTTTCCAATGGAATAGAAAGTGTGCAAAAATTAATGTATTGATACTTACACTCATATTCAAGATTATCCTGCTCTACTGCTCATTTGTTGAAGTCATATTCCATGCTGTAATGGAACTTAGAAGAGACCAGTGAAAGGGACAGACTAAAGCTTTCTACAACTTATTGCCACCTACCTTCACTATAGAAAGATTTTATGATTATAGAAAACACCTGATGTGACTATCTATCCTTTGTATTTTATCAAATTTTGTAGGAGGCACAGCAGTTCTTGTCCTCACAGAATTAAACACTAGGGGAACCAAGAATGGCAAACACCTCATTTTATTAAAGGAAGAAATTCATAACTTATTATCTCTCCACAAGGCTAGGAGAAGATATGGTTAATAGACTGGTAACGTTTTGCACTATTTTTATGGCCAAGACTTCACTGGATCCTCTCCCAGATCCTTATTGAGAACTTGTCAATCTATAGAACCTATATTTATAGGAAGTGTCTTATGCAGTCATTCTACAGAACTCATCATTATGGAAGGTGTCACCTGTGCTTTACAAAGAGTTTCAATGTAGTCATGTCTTAAGCTTTACTGTGCATAGGAAATTAACTTAATTAGCATGAGGAAGACTTTCACCAAATTGCACTGTGCTGAAATATACGTAAAACAAACTCTTTGGGGTCAAACTCCTGAAGTTTGAATCAACATGGTTGCTTAGTTTCGTTGAAATGAACTATCTTCTGGCCTCCTGTGCATCAGTACTTTGCTAGCTACAGTGGTCACAGAGACACCTGCAATATTTTAATTATTCTTATCACACAAACTGTAAGTATGTAAAGCAATACATGTATCAGCTTGAGCTAGCTATTGTACAATTTACAAATATTTGAATGCTATTGTATTGATCAATATGTATGATTTTGTGTATTTTTAAAAAGAAAAGTTGTGCTACAAGCTCCATTTGTTTACTAATAATACCTAGATCTGTACTACAAGAACTTTTTGAATCAACTCATAGTTTTCTATTTCAAACATATTTTTATGTTTAAGCATTTAATTTGAGGTTTATATTACCAACAAATATTTTATTTCATGATTTAACTGACATTTCTAGTAATAATAACAACATTTATATATAGCTATCTTGTAACTCATATTCTTACCTTCATAACATAAATACCTTTTACTGAGTTTAAAATTCATCTGTGAAATGTTTATTTTGAAAATATTCAATAATTGCTTTTGCTAGTACACTCCCCAATAATTCTTAGAGGCAGTTTTTATTGTTTTAAATATCACCAAGCTATTATGAATAGAAGTAGTGGCAGGATAATTCATCGTTGTAAAACTTGTCTGTGTTGTTGGAAAGGATATTGTTGAGAAATTTTCCAACATTATGAATGCCATTCTAAAGTATAGATTTTCTTCCTACTGTGGTCTTATAAGCTAGCCATGTTAATAATCATCTGAGAATAGATAATTGAATTTCAATCTAGACCTAACAAGTAAAAATCTGTATTCAAACAGAAACTTTAATTAAGTTTTGCATACATTAAAGTTTGAATGCCAAAAAAAAAGACTAAAATGAGACTAAGCAGATTATTGGCACACATATCAAAATTTCCCAATATCTTGTTCTGTAAATAAAACATGATGTCAAGTTCAGTAGCTAACATGAACATTTGCCTACCATAATAGTACATATAACTGCAGTTAGTTAATAAAAGGTTATTATAAACCACAAGTTTACTATCTATAGCTTTACTGAAAATTTGGCTCACTGTTACAATTTGTACACTATCTATTGAAGATTCATGTGTTACAGGATTGGTCCTTATTGCAGCAAAGTTCAGAAGTGGGAGTGTGAAAGATAATTGGATTTTAAGAATTCTAATGTCACCAAGGAATTAATTTGTAAAAAGTGAGGCCTAGTTGAAAAGAGTAGCGGTGAGAAACATGTTGAAAGATATGTTTTTATACTTAGCCCCTGGTTTGCTCTGTTTCTTAGCTTCCCTAAAATCAACAGTGTTCCTTGAAATAAACAATTTTCTTTTGGCACATGCTCCTGTAATCTTGATGTTTCTGTTGCATTACAGGCCTAGAAGAATTCTACCATGATGTGAAATCTCTGATATCATTGGCCATAACAAAGTTTTGCTACTCTAGATCAATTTTTTCAGATATTCTCACATGGTAACAAAAAGTTAGCACAACAATCTTTGATCTAAAACATGATTATATGATATTTTTGAGAGATAATATATTGGAGAAAAAAATACTGTATTTTAAAATCAGGTTTAGCTGCATTCTGAGACTCTTTTACTGTTTCTATGCTTTTATTACCATTCTATTTTAGAGTTGTGCAAATATTATCAGGTTTGTGGACAAGTATATGTTCATACATAAAATCAGATACACAACAACAGACATACAAATAGATATCTAGGTTCCAAATTCATATTTTACTATAGTATTGTTTAGACTACAGAAAACAAGAGTACATGAATTAAAGATGAATAGCATAAACCTCTTCATACTACTACTTACTCGTGGAGTGCATTAGCCAATCACTCATCTATACATACTTAATTCTGAGCTTTCAAAAGTAAGCATTCTTAAATTTAATAGATATGACTTTATTAATTTACCCTCTGCAATTTCAGTGCATTGATATTTTGATCAAATCATTTCAAGAAGAATGGAATCAATGACTATATAATGTAAATGCTGTTAATTTAATGAAAATATGTGGTGTTTTCAGGAACAGCACATGATAGACTAATAGTAAGAAGCAAATCCTAATAAGATATGTACTGCTCAGAGCTTAAGTTGGCAGCATGCCCACTGTTTAGACTGTAGTAACTTCATTCTGAAGCTGTTGGTTTTTTAGGCATATGGTGAAGATATAGTTTAAGGAAAATTTTGTGACACAGTGTAGTTGTTCTGAACTGTATCTTGTAATCAGCCAGTAGGGAGAAAGGTAGGTGACATGAGTCAAGTATGTTTTACATATTTAAGGCTAATAAAAGTATGACTTACGGCTCTTTTAAAGGGCAGAGAAAGAAATATTAAGACTGTTTCTTATTGGTACTTATTACAAATACAGTAAACAGAATTAGAAATGACAGGTAGGGAAAGCAACTTCTAGGTAATTGCTTCAATTGAATGAACTATTTAGACACAAACAAGTCAACAAAAAAATCAAGTTTAAATCTGATTAGCTGATTTCTAACAATTGTTCAGACCAAAATAGATTTAGAAATCAAATGATAGTCACAAATTATGTTGTCTAATATGGGGAGTGGGTTTCTCAAACTCAAGTTCCATCCAAACCACCTAGAGGGCTTTAAAGAAACAGACTCTAGAAAGAATGCACTGAGTCTTGCTGTGGCCTGATGTGCCAGAGTAAGTTGGCACCCACAGGGGTCTTTTCCTTCTTTGGTGTGAAGTGGAGAGGTTAATGGGAGAAGGAGTTTGTGAGGGTGGGGCTGGAAGGAGAGGAAGTATTGGGTTGTAAAATGAATAAAAAAAGAAATTAATTTTCAAAAATGTAAAATATATAAATTTCAAAGAAAAGTGATATGTGAGAGAAAAATCTGGTTGCACAATGTGCTAAGTCATATGTCCTTGGGCTAAGTATTTCAAAAGCTTCCATTGCCCAAAATAAGATCATCACAGTAAAAAAATATTAATGGACTAATGGAATACACCTGAAGCACTTCTGACTTAAAAGACTCTAAGTAGGGTCTGAGAA
Source organism: Mastomys coucha (assembly GCF_008632895.1). Lineage (NCBI taxonomy): Eukaryota > Metazoa > Chordata > Mammalia > Rodentia > Muridae > Mastomys > Mastomys coucha. The sequence continues at coordinate 89,912,715 of NC_045030.1, forward strand.
TTTAATTTTCTAAGTGTTTTTCAAGGAATGTTGCTGCTATTGCTGCTGCTACTGCTGTCTGAGGACCACCATTGAAAACCACTGTCAGCAGTATACCCTTACACTAGACTTAATTTGAATGTATTAAATTCTCAGAAGAAGATAAAACATGCTTGCAGTTATTTGAAAATTGGACATGAAATTGTGAATAATCTTTAATTCACAAATGATATAAAGTAATTCTTTAACATAGCTTTTGGATCATGAGCTTAACATTAGCTGATGTGACCTCCCTGTATAATCCATATGTTGTGAGAATTCACATCACAAGAGAGGAGGCCAATTATCATCTTGTCCAAATGAAGTTTTCAAAAGAGAAAATGGTTTTAAGATTGCTTTTATCAGGGTTACCATTCTAATTACTTGGAGATAAAATCATTTGCACATATTTTTATTACAAATAATAGGACATTTATGCTCACTGTGTTGAATGTTTACTTTGAAAATATACTACTTTCATTTATTTATACAGTGTAAGATGTAGGTAAGCGATATGATTAAGGTTTAAAAACTATGCAATCATCTAGGATGATACTATAATTTGCATGATCAACATATTTGTACTGTTGTCAAATGGAGAAAATTATGTTTCTAAGGTGCAGTGAAAAGTCAGAGAGGTTTCACCCCAAAACTAAAATTCTTATTTGAAGAATGTGTATCTAAATATGATTAATGTTTACAAGAAAACATGAAGAAATCAGTGATATGTCTAAAATATTCAACTGTCAGGTAAACCTTTAATTAAATTTATGGTAGATTTGTTACTAAGACTTTGAAATAAAAAGGTTTGCATCAAAATTTGTGTTGTCAGTGAATCAGACAATAATCCTCAATAAAATCCAGAAAGAAAATATTGTGTCAAGGAAAATGTGTCAGCCATAAAATTAAAACAAAGTAAAAATTGTACAAGTATTAAGGCTTTGTGCATTCATTCTCAGAAGAAATTGTTATTTTTCATAATTTGCTAGCAGAATGATAAAACTTGAAAATCTTATCCAGAAAATCAAACAAGAGAACAGTGAATATAGTATTGAAAGTTAACCTTAAATAAAGTAATATTAGTAGCAAGATGGGACAAACTGAATATAGGAATAGGATCAAGTGCTATACAAAATACATGAACAGCATTCTCTAACGACATAAAATATTCATATGTATTGTTTATATAAGAGAGAGTTGGAGAACAAAAGAAACAGATTATTCTGCAGTTAAAATATCAAGTCACCATGGTATTAAAAAATAAAAGTCAAATACTTACAAGAGAAATCGAAGAAGAGTCCTGTCAGTAATAAGAATCTTATGTCAAATAAAGACAAATGACAACAATATGCAAATTTCATCTCAGTACAACATGATGCTACTAGGAAACAGACTAGACTATAAGTGTGAAATGATGGAGTTATATCAATATCTCAGACTTTCTTAACTTTATTTCTGGAATTTCCTCAGAGCAGACTAATATTAAGTGCAGTGTGTATGAGAAAATAGGCTTCTACCTATTTATATCCATGTGAAATGCAGGTATTTAAGTCATATCTTTAGCATCACTTAATAGTTCTTTAGCCTCGAATGAGTTTTTTACACTCTATGTAACTCAATTTGTTTATAACAAATGGTGTTCTTTTGGCTTTTGCTAAGGGTGTAGCACATTTAAACACAATGAATTGTGACAGTTACCTAATCTCCTATGATAATGACTATTTTGGTAAGATTCTTTGCATCCTAAGGGAATGTAGCTTTCTTTCCTGTGAATATTGATAAATATAGAAATAATATACTTGAGCCCAGTGGAATGATACCTTTAACTTTCTAGGGCTTCATTAGAACATCATAACATTGGCCCCTACTAACATTGGCCCCTACATATATGTTCAGAGCCAAGTACCTAATTTGTTGAAATATTAAGCAGTGGAATCTGGAGTTAAATAATAATAGCTTCACCTCATGTGGTGCAAAGGAGGCACAGAAAGCCCTGGGCCATCACCTGAGAACAATGAGTTTTTCTATAGAGCATTTGTTTCTTTCTTCTTTTGTTTTTTGATTTTTTTCTGTTTCACTTAGCCAATTCTTCTTTGGAGGTTTGGTCTTTAGAGATGCATTTATATCATATCCTTGGATACTTTAATACTGGCCTTTCTAAGCCATGTTTAGCAGAGTTCTCTACTATATATAGACTTCTCCATATTGAATATTGAATTTTTCTCTCATCTATTTTTAAAAAATTACATTTGTATTAATTCTTCTTTGCCTTGCTGAGTAGATAATATTTAAACTATATATGATGAGCACACAACTTTTTTACAAGACAGAGAATAATGAAAATAGCACTAATAATATTAACAGATGATATTGACAATGTTTAAAATAATTACCTACATAAAGAGTATAGTACATATAGAAAATAAAATGTATTCAGGTGTTAGTATTCTCATGCAATCAGAGAAACTCACTTGAGTCAGCTTGAAATGATGGCCAAAATTTTGAATTTAAGTATATTTTAATTGGCTCAAAAATGAGACATAACTGAAGGCACTCAGGCAAAAAAAATTGTTTGAAATTTTCTATTGAGAAACATTTTGATCTACTGAAGATGTGATTAAGAGCCTGAGAAATGTTTAAATTAGAATAACTATCTCAATCAATGATACAATAAAAAGAATCAAAGATCTCATGAAATGTAACTTTAGTAAAGAATTTAAAAAAACTGTCTCATCATAGTCATATTTTAAAGTTACATGTGTGTCACATTGTATGTAGCTAGAAAGTATGAATGCTAAACTTATGGTAGAGTACGCATAATATTTCAGAATCATTTCATTACTTAGGAAGACATTGGGGGTATTTATATTGTTCTTTTTTATCTCTAACTATATAAACTTCAATATATCTGTCTGCATTATTCTCTATCCAAGAGATCTAGATACTTGAAGTAAGAAGTCCTATGTACTGAACATAAATACACTCATAGAAGATAGAAGGAGTGCAATCGGGGCATCTAGAATGTCTTTTATATTTCATTTCCACCTTGGATTAGTAAAACTGGCATTTAATATACTGTGAATGATTTTTATGAAAATGACAAGATGACATAAGCATAATGTATTAGTAGACATGATGTACTCTTTCTTTTGCCATACCTGTTTAACTGCTTGTGTTATCACTTCTTATATTCCCTCAATAACCTTTTTTCATTAATCTTCCATGTATTGTTAGAGTTATATATTTAGAATTTAGAAACATTTTAGAATTTAAAATTCTTGATACTTAACAATTTAATAAAAGTTTAATGCATTTCTAACCAAATAATATATAGTCCAACTTAGTGACTGAATAGTTGTTTAAGTCCCCCTACAATGATATGCAAATATTATACAAAAATCAATTGAATTTATCAGTGGTATCTTCAAATTCCTGTTTAATTGCTTACTGTATCTTTTCAAAATAAATTCCTAAATTTAGTTGAATAGTTCAAGAAAATGTACAATTTACCATACCAACAAATATTTTGTGCTATTTCAGGGCATTTTATATAGAAAATACAATCTAATGGTGAGCTTTCTGTAATTACATTTCAAAATGCATTTGTAATTGTTCTTAATTATTATTCTTCTCAAGGATTTCCCCTGAGTCCAGTGTAGTATTTTAGATGTCATAGAGAAAATAAACTAAAACAATTGTTCTTACCTTGAGAAAATTTATTTTCCAAAACTTAATATTAGACAATAAGAATTAATTTTAGTGATAGTCTGTTAGACTTTCAGAGTCCTGATCAGAAAACCAAATAACACAATTTATTTATTTAATTTTATTTTTTAAAGATTTATTTTATTTATTTTATGTATATGAGTACACTGTAGCTGTACAGATGGCTGTGAGGCATCCATGTGTGTGGCTGCTGTATAACTCAAGACCTCTGCTGGCCCCACTTGCTCCGCCCTGACTCACTCCTGCATAATTTACTGCAGCTGTCTTCAGAGCATCCAAAGAGGGCGTCAGATCTCATTAAGGGTGGTTGTGAGCCACCATATGGTTTCTGGGATCCATACTCAGGACCTTCGGAAGAGCAGTCAGTGCTCTTACCCACTGAGCCAGCCCCAAATAACACAATTAAAAAAAAAAAATAGACCACAGAGCTAGAGAATTCTCAACTGAGGAACCTCAAGTGACCGAGAAGAACCTAAAGAAATATTCAACATCCTTAGACATCACGGCAATGCAGATCAGAACTGCAACAATCATAATGTCTGAGATCAAAATCTCAGGCAACAGCAGATCCTGGTAATGGAGTGGAGAAAGAGGAACACCCCTCCATCACTGATGGGATTTCAAACTGGTATAGCCATTCTGAAAATCAAACTGGTGGCTCCTCAGAAAATTGGAAATACAATTTCAACCCAGCTATGACTCCTGGGAATATACCCAAAAGATACTCCACCATTTCACAAGGATCTGTATTCCACTATGTTTATAGCAGCTTTATTTATAATAACCAGAAGCTGGAAATAAACCAGGTGTCTACCAGCAGACACTCTTTGAGGCCCTTTCAGTATGGAATTTTCATTCTCTTCTATACCTATTATTCCTAGGTTTTGTCTTTTTCATTGTGTCCTGGATTTCTTGAATGTTTCGAGTAAGTAGCTTTTAGCTATTTTCAAAAAAATTTTTGACTGTTGTGTCAATGTTTCTGTGGTATCTTCTACACCTGTGATTTTTTTCTTCTATCTCTTGATTTCTGTTGATGATGCTTATATCTGTGACTACTGCTCTCTTTCCTAGGTTTTCCATCTCTATGGTTGTCTCCCATTGTGTTTTCTTTAATGTTTCTTTTTCCATTTTTATATCCGGGATAGTTTTTTTCAAGTCCTTCACCTGTTTGATTGTGATTTCCTGTATTTCTTTAAGGGATTTATGTGTTTCCTCTTTAAGTGCTTCTACTTGTTTACTTGTCTTCTGTATTTAAGGGAATTATTTATGCCCTTCTTAAAGTCCTTTATAATCTTCATGAAATAAGATTTTATAGCTGAATCTTGCTTTTCAGTTGTGTTGGGTTGTCCAGGGCTTACTTTGGTAGGAGAACTGGTTTCTGATGTTGCTAAGTATTGTTTTCTGTTGCTTATGTTCCTGCACTTGCCTCTTGCCATTTGGTTCTCTCTAATGTTAACTGACCTCACTGTCTCTGACTGGAGCCGGTCCTTCCTGAGAGTCTGTGGTCCTTTGATCCTGGATGTGTCAGAACTTTTCAGGGTCATACTTCATCTGGGTGTGGGCTGAGTGGGTGGGTATCCAGAGCAGAGGCTGTGCTCTGGGGACAAGTGCAAACTGGAAGCAGTGTGGGTCTCTGGCTCAGTTCAGTACTTGCATCCCTGGGTCTGGGGGAACTGGTTATGCCAGGTATTGGGGCAGGGTTTGGGGGTTTCTCCTGTGATCCTAGATGTGTCAGAACACCTGGGGGGGGTTCAAGCTGCAACTGGGGTGTGGGCTGAGTGGGTAGGGATCCAGAGCAGAGGCTCTGCTCTGTGCACAGGTACAAACTGGAAGGAACCCTGGTCAATGACACTTAAGAAACTATTGTATATATGGCATTGGAATTTTTGTTTTGTAACTCTTGAGTTTTAGGAAAAACATCATCTAGCGATGCTGGAGAGCTGGCTCCCTTCTAGAATTTTGTTTCTATGACACTTTTAATTGGCTTATAAAATAGGATAGTTCTTATAATTTTTCATACACCTACAGTATGTTTTACCAACCTTCTTGTTCCTCCCTGTCTCATTTTGTGTTCTACACATCCATATTGTTTGGCTTACTCTTTTCTACTAACCAGATGTGGAAAACAAACTGGAACTCAATTGTTAAGTTTCCTCACTGTTGGTTAACATTCACAGTTTTAAAATATGTCCTTCTGGAATCAGGGGAAGAAAAGACATTAATGGTCGTACCTAGTTATGAATTCTATGAACTACAATAACAAACTGTCATGCAAGATATGCCCAGTGTTAAAATAGTGGCACAGCTATTAAGAGATAACTAACCACTTTCTTCTGAATCTGAGGCTGACATCACAGGAAGGAAATCATGCCTTTTACTATAAACTTGGGCAAAACCTCATGGCTGTGGAAGTCTTAGGTTTTTTTTTGGGGGGGGGGTGGAATTTACCACTGTTGTTTAAATAAATTGACATAGTGGTAAACTGCCTTCTCAATACTTACATTTATTCCCTTATATATATGTTACTCCTAATCATCATAGAAGCTTTACTTTGCAGTGAATGACAGTGAATACAGAGATTCTTGGTTGAGAGTAAATGACAGTTGCACATATTCAACCCTGAAGGCTCTATATCTTCCCGTCTATGGTTCAGGGAATAAGACAGAAGGAGAGATAGGAAGAATGTAACAGCAAACAGAAGGAATGACAGGCTGCAAAATGCTATCTTTTGAACATTGTAGAGCTACTAGTCACGATCTTACAGCAACTAAGATTGTCTGCACTGGGTCTGGAAAACACTGGGCCTGTCAGCAGTCAATCATGAATCAGGGAGAGACTCCTGGGTCCTACCCTTTTCTGATGAACTATTGGCTAGTGATGGGCTTCAGGAAAGAAGTCATTGTTTTCAGGTTTGTATATAATGAAGAGCCCACTAAGCTCTAATGGATAGTTCTAAACCCATGATCATACAGATGATTCTAGTTCAACTTAGAAAGTCAAAAACAAAAATGGCATATGTGGGAAAGGATCTTATAGGGAATCTAGGAAGGCAAAGTAGGAGCTTGTGGGAGACAGAGTTAAGGAATGATTGTAACTAGTATACACTATGTATATATTTTAAAATGACAAAGAAAAATGTAATGAGAATTATTTTAAGAAAATATCTTCATTTGCTGAAGAATTTTAATGGTCTTTACATGTATATACAATGTTTATACCCAGAAAAAAATGCGATGGTGCACTTTTGGGAGTCAAATATGAAGGTGCTGAGTGCAGTAAAGTGGGACTCTAAAAGCATGAACGATTTATACTTTATCAATGATAAGATATGAAGATTTACCAATGTTATTAAATCCTGAAGAAAATGCCCACAGTTAAAAACTAAATATATGTGTCATTGGGATTGAAGAGATGGCTCAGGGGTTATGGTCACTTGCTGCTCTTGTTGAGTGACCATTTCCCAGGATCCAGATGGTGGCTGAATAACCAACTCAACCTCTAGCTCCAGAATATGACATCATCTTCTGATTTTGTAGGTATTGCATATATGTGGTTCACAAACATACATATTTTGTAGGTATTGCATATATGTGGTTCACAAACATACAAACAAGCAAAACACTTATGTACATAAAATAAATGAATCTCTGTAAAAATTAAAAATAAAAATTAACATATGGGAAAAACAGTACTTGGATAGTTCATAGATAATTTATGGAAGTATCCTACTGAAACCAGCTAACTTTCATGGTCATTAACTCGAAAAGTCTTATTTCACTGTGAATACCTAAGCAAAAATTTTTTTGTTTTGTAGGAGACAATTCTCCTTAGAAAAATGTGTTCACATCAATTTTCTACAAGGGATTTCTCTTTGTGAAATTCTTTTGTTATTAAAGGTGTTCATGAACATTCTCTATTAATATTTACTGTATTCTGGACTAGGCTTCTATGTTGCTTGGATTATTGGGAAATGTATTATACAAGAGTTTATATACAGAAGCACAAATTTGATAGAAAAATGCTAGAGATTGAACAGTAACAGCATTCTATATATCATCTTACACTTCTATATATGAAATTACTTTGAAATAATAACATCAGGTAAAAGCAGCTTTTATTCATTAAAAACTCATTGACCCGTACAGATTCTAATAATTAAGCTAATAATTCTTATGTTTTTAAACTTAATTCTTCATTGCTGATATATAGTATGTCCAGTGGACATGCTTAAGCTTTCTTTTGAAAAGTCAATCAAATTCTTAAATAAACAGATATAGCATGCATCATTATTCCCTAGTCAATAATATGTAAGCAGGTGGTTACAATGTTAGAAATTTGGGATCAAATCAGCATAAATTGCACATGTGCATATGTAATCATATATGTATGTTAACATGTATACATGTATATATGTATATATACACACATAATCCTAACCCTAATCCTAACCCTACCCCTAATACACACACACATATATATGTGTATATACTGTTTCACTGTGACTAGCTAAGTGTAAATATCTTTTGTCTTGTAGGACACCATAATATATATATATATATATATATATATATATATATATATATATATATATATATATATACATTCATATATAATTCAGTCTGTGTATTTGTATTTTGCATGGAATATAACATCAAGAACAATTTTGAAAGTGTCACTCAATAGTTAATATAAAGTAAATATTAGTTTGTTTATTTGTTTTTTAAAAAAGCTTAGTTTTAATGGAGGATATAATAGTTGCATTACCTTTTGATGCTAACTCTCCAAACAAGAGACCATTTATTTTATGTATTTTTTAATAGTGGAGGAGCATCTATATCACCAACAGCTTTAGTCCCAGAAGGTTGCTGAACTTAGTGGATTCCTTTTATACTTAGCTAAAGTATATTTTTAAAAATGGGCAGAAATGCCAGGCAGTGGTGGCGCACGCCTTTAATCCCAGCACTTGGGAGGCAGAGGCAGGCGGATTTCTGAGTTCAAGGCCGGCCTGGTCTACAGAGTGAGTTCCAGTACAGCCAGGGCTACACAGAGAAACTCTGTCTTGAAAAACAAACAAACAAAACAAAACAAAACAAAATGGCAGAAATAATACACAACTGAATTCTTTGATGACTGTTCTGTATGCAGTTGAAAATGTTCTAATTTCTTCCCCATAATTCAGATTTCCATCATACAAAAATATTAACTCTAGTTTCAAAGGTTCCACATTTGAGATTATAGTGTTTGAGACTGTACCTTATATGATTGCCATTAGTACCATTGAAATGTGTGTAACGTCTCAAAAGTCCCATTCTGAAACACTAATAGAGCCTCTGGGACTTGATTAGATTACCTGGAAAGATCTCTTATGATGAGATCAATGCTCTTACAAAAACAGATGTAAGTGATTTCTGTTTCTCTGATTCAAGTAGAAGACTAGCAGGCATGAGAAAACCAAAAAGTGAACCTTTATCTGAAACAGGTTCTGATGGCCTTTTGATCTGGTATTTGCAAGTCTCCACAACTATGAGCAACAAATGCTCGATTCTTATTGACATCAGATTTGATATTTTAGTACTTAAACAAAAATTGACTAGAATATTAACTATTATATTTCCAGAAATTTTGTATAAAAAGGCAGAGAATAAAAACATCTTTCCATTAATATCACTTGAAATAGGTCTATGAAACCTCTGGCATCCATAGTGGGAGGAAAAGGAATGTCAAGACAGCATTCAGATGTAAAATAGGGAATTTCAGGATTCTAAGAAATGTTAAACTAAATGTCCTATCAAAGTGTCTTTAAAAATTACACACATACTAATAATACAAATAAGACAGTCTAATATCTGAAACTCAGCTGAAACATAAGTGGATATAATTAAAACCAGGGAATTTTCAAAGTACAATTTTCTGAGTGTATTGCAAGAACAAGAATGAATTTTGTTGTTTTCTCTTTTTCTTTAGATTGTCATGAAATGCTGTACATATTTATGAAGCACCAGTTTAGGTACTATACAATAAAACTCCTATCTCTAATATAAACTTGTTTACTTTGATAACATTTTAAACATAATTCACTATACATAACTGTTATTTGCCCTTCTCACATTATCTCAGCATAAAGGTGTACATACAATTATTTCAATGTTAAGAACTATTTAAATATTAAAAATAGTAGTGGGATTTGCTAAAGTTTAAGGGCTAAATGAGAATGGCAGGATTTTCAAATAGGTTTGTTTCTTACTTATAGTTTTATGAGATGAAATGTTATACTGCTTCCAAATGTTTAGTAAGAGAATCCAATTAATTCATTTTTTAAGATTTTATTTTATTTTACTCTGTGTGCACATGCATGTACATCATGGTGTGTGAAGGCCAGAAGACAACATTTAGGAAAACAGTTCTCTCCTTCTATCATGTGGCTTCTGCCGATTTAATTCAAATCATCAACCATCTTACCAGCCCTAACTAGTGCGTTCACAAGAAGAGCTTATGAACTGCCAAATTCAAAGTTAGATATAAATAATAATTCTCTGAGAAATTTTACATAAAATTTTGGTTGAAATTCTATGTACTGTAAAATGTATAAATATAAAAATATATAAATATAGTTATACATGTTTTCCAGATGACTGGACAAGAAATTCAAATGAATAGGTATCAAAAACAACTGGATATCAGTGGTATGAAGTAAAGAAAAACTGAGTGTTTCATCAAAGTTTTTATGTTATTTTAAGTTATGGGTTAAATAAAAAGCCTTACTGGAAGACCTTATATAATTACACACCTCAGTATTTCATTAGAACTTCATAAAATGTGTTTTTATTTCACTAAAACTAAATGCATTATTATTTTTAGGCGAGTCTTATAATATTACTTTGGTTGGCCTACAATTTGCAATCTTATTGCCACTATTTTCCATGTTGCATAAATGTAGAATGTCTTAAATCAAAATTACTCATTTAGATTTAAGACATTAAATTCATTTTTTTCTCATCAGTTTCTTTATGTGCTTCTCATTCCAGTCAGACTCCTCAGGTTTTCACGTGGATTTACCTATAAATTTCTGTCTAACATGGTTAAAATGCTACTTCATTTATCCTATTTAGACATTTAAAAGGAGTTTAACTGATATTTGGGTTTCCCTAGTGTCTTCTCTATAATTGTTCTGGGCCTTCAGTATATGGAAAACATTATTCTAACATCTGTGCACACAGAACAATAAAATCCCCAAGCAATTCTTCTCATGATGTTTCTTCCTAGGTTATAAGAAATTTGAATATGAGAATTTTAAATTTGATCAGGTGTCATGCTGTCCCAAGGCCTACAGACAGACAGGTCTACTCTTGGGCCATGATTTTTTTTTAACTGTTATTAATTAAAAATAGTTTGCATGCACATTTTAGTACCTGTATGTGTGTATGTGTACCATGTGTTTGCGTGGCTCCTGTGAAGGCCGGAAGCCAGATTCAGATACTGTGGGAATGGAGCAACAGGTGCTTGTGAACTCCTTAATGTGGGTTTTGGGAACTGCACCCTGCTTTTTTGTGAATTATCTGTCCTAGTTTTGTTTATATTACTGGCACAAAACACCATGACTAAAAGCAACAAGTGAAAGAAAGAAAAGGCTTATTTCCATCATCAAGGGAAGCAAACAAGTGAAAGAAAGAAAAGGCTTATTTCCATCATCAAGGGAAGCAAACCTACTTTGATATAATTGTCATAGATTCATTCTTCCTGCACATTTTCACTGGTACTGTAGTCTCAATATTGACTGTTTCCAGGCAACCTTGGAAATAGCTTAAAAAATGATTTTAAGGTGTTTGCTGCATAAACACCAAAAGTTGTTCTCTTTTCGATCCATCAGACTCCTAATACTTGCCAATTCTTGTTCTTCAAAACAAAATAGAGAAGGGCTTGATCTGGTACAGCTGTTTTCTTGTTGGCTCATCTGTTCATCCCTAACTAACTCAAAATCTTGCTTCTAAAAAGCAACTCTGTGTGTGTGTGTGTGTGTGTGTGTGTGTGTGTGTGTGTGTGTGTGTGTGTGTGTGTCTTCATGTGCATTGGTATTTTGCCTGCCTTTTTGTCTGTGTGAGGTTTTAGATCTTCTGGAATAAATGTTAAAGACAGTTCTGAGCCGCCATGTGACTTCTGGGAATTAAACCCAAGTCCTCTAGAAGAGCAAACAGTCATCTTAAAACTCTTCAGTCACCACCTCCCACAGCACACACACATACACACACATTTATTTCTTCATTAATATGGACCTACTTGAAAAGGAATTGCATTTATGTAATTTATCCTTTTGTCTAGACTCAATTGATTTCCATTTCCATCATATTAAGTAAAGCTGTTTCTATCTACTGAATTGATCTGTGTCCAATTGTCCTATGATTCCATGTCAATTGACTTATCATGTAATGCTGAAAAAAGATTAGGAATATTTAATTATAAAACTGATATTCTAACAATGAATATTTAAACAGAGGAAGACATATCAGTACTTCCAAAAAGAATGAATTTGATTAAGAATAAAGTAATGTAGGCTGGTAAGACTGTTCAGTGAGTAAACCATGTTTACTCTGATACCTTGAAGACTATAGTTCAATTTCTGGATCTATGATGGAGAGAGTATACTCATTCTACTCTCTGAAACTAGTCTTCTTTTCTTCACACATCTGATCTTCATATGTACAAAATGGAATTTGCCTGTACCTGAATAAACACACATACATCATACATATAAAATATAAATAATAAGAAAATAAATTTTAAAAAGATTAAAGTAAATACTAAGTTATGTGATAAATGTTTTTCCCCTAATATGGATTTTGATATGAAATTTGAGTTTATAATTGAGAAAATATAAAAGGAACTACATATAACACAAACTGTGATCATCATCAGCTCCTCTCATTTTTCTACATTCATTTACACTTTTTCCCTAGTCCTATAGATTTAACACATTAATGTCAATGTTCTCAGTTTATTTGAATGCTGTCACAATCAAAACTCATATAAATTACTACTTTTCATATTTTTCTATTACATAGAATTCAAACCATAAATATTGTATTACATGATGTTTTCATTTGGCAGGCAAGGCTGTCTGGCCATATTCATAAGATGGTAATGAGTGACTGAAAAAATGAATGGAAAGAATACCAGGTGAACACTAACAACAATCCTTGAAGTAAGACTAGGTAGATGAATAAAATCTTCCAATGTAGTTGTTAATTTCTGAAATTTTTGTATTAGCTTTAATGTTTATATTTTACTTTTATATTAAGTGAATAGAATATTAAACAATTTTTAATTCTTCACTATTTTGAAAGTTTTATTTCTTACACTTATACAATACATTACAGCCATATTTACATTCCCTATCTTCCTGCAAATTCTCCTTATCTTCTCAAGAATGTCCCTCATTTACCTTCTGGGAATTTTTTGTATGAAAAAAAAGATATTTTGGAAGTATTTTGCATTCTTTTCTATGTTTGCTTGCTGTATCATATTTCTAATAAAAAGTAATAGGCCTTTATTCACTACCTATCTGTAATCTATCTATCAATCCATCTATCTATCTGGAAAATAATCAATACTATAGTCTAAATAGTACTAGATACTCTTAACTAAAATCTAAAATGTGACATAAGAAGCTTATAGAGCAATGTTTATCATAAATGGTGATATGAAAAATTTTACTTAATCTAATGGAATTCACAGCTGTGTAAAAAAATGATCTTTCATAACCATGTGGATTTAATCAGAGAACACAAGATTACTTTAAGAGTGCACATAAGTTAATATATTTCAAAATATTAACATATTTCAAAAACATGCAATAACCTCACTAGACAAAGAGAAGCTGTTTGACAAGTTTCAACAATATTTTAAACCTACTCATGAAACTAAGGGTGATGTGTAGTTTCCTCAATCTAATGAGAGAACATTTTCAATGACTTCCTGCTTCATAGTTAATGGTGAGAAACTAAATGTTTTTTCCTCCAAGACTGGGAATAATTCAAGAATACTGAACTTATATAATTCAAGTGTACATTTAAATAGAAATTGAATTCAATGGAAAACATGAAAAAATAAATTAACATGCAACTGTATGTGCTGGCACTATAATGATCTTGAGGTTCTTTATTTATTTTATTTATTTTGAAAGTTTATTGATTTTTTTGGATGTATATATTCACAAATGAAGTACATATTGATAGGGTATTTTTTGTCATATTCTTTAAAATTTATAAAATATAACAATAAAAATGAG
>NC_045030.1:89927563-89931298 GCF_008632895.1 Mastomys coucha
GTGCTATTTATGTCTTTCTTAAGGTCCTGTATCATCATCATGATAAGTGAGTTTAGATCTGAATCTTGTGTTTCTGATGTGATGGTGTGTCTAGGACTTGCTATGGTGGGAGAATTGGGGTCTAATGATGGCAAGTGACCTTGGTTTGTGTTGTTTATTTTCTTACACTTGCCCTCTGCCATCTGGTTAACTCTAGTACTACCTGCCCTTGCTATATCTGACTGGAGCCTGTCCTTCCTGTGATCCTGGTTGTGTCAGAACTCCTCAGAGTCAAGCAGTCTCTGTGATCCTGTGATTCTGGGATCCTGGGATCCTGGGATTCTGGGCTTGTTAGATCACCTGGAAGTGTGGCTTTCTCTGTGTGTTGTGGGACTGTCTGCAGAGCTTGCGCTCAAGGTCTGCTCTGGACCCCAGCCCAGACAGACTGGGTCTTAATTTATTGATATATAAATTTTATAAAATGTTTGTATCTTCTGGTACTACACACTAAAAACATTGCTGAAAAAAATTAAATGTGCTTAATTTGCATTTTCCTTATGACTAATAATATCTGTCATTTATAATATTAATTTTAGATTATCTATTCAAATATGATCCTCTTTATAAACTGTTTTATTTTTAAGTACTTTACATCTAGAAAACAGTTTTGAAGACAGTAAGAGTTATTAGATACCTCATATTGAGTTTCATTTGCTAAATATAAAGTAAATTACTAAACTATTGCAGTTTAGGTAAGTCACATCTTTTCACCTATTCTTTATAACTTGCATCATTGTAGCTGATTTGTGTAGTATATATGAATATTTTATACAATAAAAATTAAAATATAATTTCTCACTAAGGTATATACAAAGCTACTCAATCCAATATAGTTTAAACTTCCTGCAAACTGTGTAGAGCCCTGTTCTCCATCAAAAGGTAAATAGATTAATAAAATATATTCCTGTAAACCAATACTAAGCAGGAAAAGTATTGACATACTTAATGCAGGATATATTTATATAAATATATAAGTATTATATAAATATAAACATTATAATAAAAAATTCATGTACAAATACATATACTTTTAATAATTTTATATTCATAGAAGTTTAGAAAAAGTATCCTGAGAGAATTTTAATTATTCATAATAGATAGAGGTAAAGTAAGGTGACTGTGTCTACAGAGGTAAAAAAAAAAATCTTTTACTAGTGGAGAAGTTTATAATATTGCTTTCTACAGAATTTATTTAAGTGCACAGACTGCTCAAATATTATGATATGAAATCTTTAATTAAACCAAAAGTAGAAAGGGAGTTACCAGATAAAAATTCTAAATGGAAAAGAAAGCATTGATTAAATAGTCTGAAATTTTAGTTAGACTCAATGTACATGTTTTAGGGGTCTTTCACAATAATCACAAGCATGGTCAAAATATGTTTCTTTTGCATTTCAATTTAGAAGAACATATAATTTTCAGTGTTCTTACCAAAACCAAAAAGTGATAAATTTGAGAAGTGATATATATATTATATTGATGTATTTGTTCTACAATATATATATTAAAATGTATGTATAAAATTTTATCTATATATACTATATATATTCATAAAAATATAACATCATACCCTATACACACACAAACACATATATCAGTTAAAAACAAACAGCTCATGAATATGCATATAATGAATGGATTTTAACATTGTATTTGTATATATATGCTATACTAAAGATATTATTTAAAGTAATATTTTTAAAGATTTAGGAAAGTGATTATGCACCTCTCTTACAGGACACCCATAAACAGGTGTTTTCTTCCACATAGGTATTCAGCTATACATTGGTATTTTTAAAAACTCAAAGTTTAACTCATAAACCATAAAGGAACTGTAGGATTATTTATTATGAAAAAGAAATATTTTACTTCTGGTCTACAACTCTACCCAAGGCAGATCGGGATCGCCAGCCTACCCACACATTCCTAGAAACAGCCTGACTCCCAGGAGGTCTATCATAAACAGGCTCACAGGTCAGATACCCCTGCCATAATACCTGTCCTAACTGGGACCCCCTTAGGCCCATTGTACATGAGACCTGTCCAATCTACTATAGACACATTTTCCTTCTAGTTCACAACTCAGTTCCAGGGCAGACTGGTATTCTAGCCCACCAAACAACACCCAGAGACAGCCTGACTCACAGGAGATCTACTTTAACCAGAGTCTCAGGAGTTCTGCTATAGCCAAGGTCACACTATGGCTGCTGTAACTAGGGACACAATAGTACCCACCTCCAACCAGAGACAATACTGTTACTGTTTTGCCTCCCAGAAGGCGGGCTTTAACCCAGTTCACAGAGTTCTACCTTCCTACAAGGAGGGACAGGCTCCAGTTGGAGACAACAAGGCCAGTTAACACTAGAGATAACTAGAGAGCAAGAGGCAACCACAAGAACGTAAGCAACAGAAACCAATATTACTTGACAACAAAATCAAGCCCAGGGCCAGATGGTTTTAGTGTGGAATTCTATCAGACCTTCAAAGAAGACCTAATGACAATACTTCTCAAACTATTCCACAAAATAGAAATAGAAGGAACACTACCTAATTCATTCTATGAAGCCACAGTTATGCTATTACCTAAACCACACAAAGACCCAACAAAGAAAGAGAACCTCAAACCAATTTCCCTCATGAATATTGATGCAAAATACTCAATAAAATTCTTGCAAACTGAATCCAATAATACATCAAAACCATCATTCATCATAATCAAACAGGGTTCATCTCAGAGATGCAGGGATGGTTCAATATATGGAAATCCATCAATGTAATCCACTATATAAACAAACTCAAAGAAAAAAATCACATGATCATCTCATTAGATGTTTTAAATGCCTATGACAAAGTATAACACTCATACATGTTAAAGCTCTTGAAAAGACCAGGAATTCAAGGTACATACGTAAACATAATGAAAGCACTATAGAGAAAACCAACAGCCAATATCAAATTAAATGGAGAAAAACTTGAAGCAATCTCATCAAAACTAGGGAGAAGACAAGGCTACCAACTAGCTCTCCATCTATTCAGTATAAGACTCGAAACTCTAGCTAGAGCAATTAGAAAACAAAAAGATGTCAAAGGGATACAAATCTGAAAGGAAAAAGTCAAGTTATCATTATTTGCAGATGATATGATTGTATACATAAGTGACACCAAAAATTCTACCAGAGAACCCCTATACCTGATAGACAACTTCATAAAAGTGGCTGGATGTAAAATTAACTCAAAGAATCAGTAGCCATCCTCTGCAGAAAGAATGCTAGGAACAGCATACAATGACAGCTACTGCCTTCAGTAGGCTGGGCTGGAAACATCTCAGAAGCCCTTGGCAGCTCCTTGTAGAAAAGGATGTCATTAGGGACCCTGAGAAGAAGGAGACACATTCCTCCAGTGGACCTACCATCTGAAATAAGGGACTGCCTGCAGTAGGCAGGGATGGAGACATCTCAGTAGCCCTTGGCACCTCTTTGTAAAAAACAGTTGTTCCCATTTCTCTTAACCTTAGCCCTGGACATTGGCTGTATAGAATTCATTTGTGAGTGACTCTTTTTCAGTTGGCTTTGGTGTGCATAATTATCCTATTATATCTGAATTTCTTACTTCTTTCTCCTTCTGCTTTGGTGAGTTCTGTGAAACTAGATGTTCCTTGATGTAATGATTCTTTTGTTTTTTCTTTTTCTTTTTTTC
>NC_045030.1:89932353-89934913 GCF_008632895.1 Mastomys coucha
GAATGTAAAGAGGGAGTGAAGAGAGAATGTGAGGCATGGATGGAGAATGTGTGTATGAGTGAAAAGAGAGTGCATGTGGTGTGTGTGTGAGGTGTGTGTGAGAGAGTTAAAGGGGAACACACAGAGGTGTGTATGAGTGTAAGACTTAAAGGAAAGGGCACAGGAGAAAAGCAGAGTGTGCAGAAAATATAGAGTGAGTACAGCCTCAAGCTGTGAGCAAATGAATAAGAGAGAAAGAGCAGAGAATGAGAAAGAACAAAGAGAAATTTTAAGCCTTGAAAAATTGCCTGTCATCTTGTACCCCAAAAGTAGTCTGTATATATTTATTATGCGCCTTCCAGATATCCCTGCTTCCAGTTGAGAACTCCAATCCTGGGTCAAGGCTGGAACCCAGTAAAAAGATAAATGGACAGAGAATGAAATGAGGGAAAAAACACCCTTCACAATACTCACAAATAATACAAAATATCTTGGTGCAACTGTAACCAAGCAAGTGAAAAATCTGTATGACAAGAATTTAAGTCTCTGAAGAAAGAAATCAAACAAGACTTTAGAAGACAGAAAACTCTCCCATGCTCATAGACATGTAGGATTAACACAGTAAAAATGGCTGTCTTACCAAAATCAATGTACAGATCCAATGCAATTCCCACCAAAATTCCAACTCAATTCTTCACAAAGAAACAAAAGAACAATTCTCAATTTCATCTGGAATAACAAAAACCCAGGATAGCGAAAACAATTCTCAAAACTAAAAGAAATTCTGAAGGATTCACCATTCCTGAACACAAGCTGTACTTCAGAGCAATAGTGATAAAAACCACATGATATTGGTACAGACACAGGCCAGAAGATCAATGGAATACAACTGAATACCTAGAAACAATCCCACTTATCTATGGTCACTTGATCTCCACAAAGAAGCCAAAAAACATACAGTGGAAAAAAGACAGCATTTTCAACAAATGGTGCTGGTCTAAGTCGCTATCTGCATATAGAAGAAAACAAATTGATCCATTTTTATCTCCTTGTGCAAAGTTCAAATTCAACTGGATCAAAGACTTTCTCCCCATAAAACCAGATAAGCTAAATCTAATAGAGGAATAAATGGGAAATAGCCTCAAACATATTGACACAGAGTAACATTTCCTGAAAACAGCACCAATGGCTCAGGCTCTAAGATCATGAATTGACAAATGGGACCTCATAAAGTTGCAAAACTTCTTTAAGACAAAGGATGCTGACAATAGGATAAAATGGCAACCAACAGATTGGGAAAAGATCTTTACCAACTCTACATCCAATAGAGGGACAATATCCAATAAACATAAAGAACTCAAGAAGTTAGCCTCCAGAAAACCAAATAATTCAATGAAAATAAATGGGGTACAGAGCTAACCAAAGAATTCTCAAATGAGGCATCTTGAAAAGCAAAGAAGCCCATTAAGTAGTGTTCAACATCCATAGTCATCTGGGAAGTGAAAATCAAAATGACCCTGAGATTCCACCTTACAACAATCAGAATGGCTAAGATCAAAAACTCAGGTAATAGAAGATGTTGGTGAAGATGTGGAGAAAGAGGAACACTCCTCCATTGTTGGTGGGATTGTAAACTGGTTCAACCACTCTAGAAATCAATCTGGCAGTTCCTCAGAAAATTGGAAATAGAAAATTGAAGACCCAGCTATACCACTTCTGAGCATATAAAAGAATCTCCAATATATCTATCACAAGGATACCTGCTCCACTATATTCATAGCAGAATGCCATGGGCCAACCCAGTCAGTGTCCCTCAACCTGGGGAGAATCAGGGTTCCGGTACTCAGATGGGCAAGGAGCTGGTGAGTGACAAACAAACATGAACACAAGAGAATGCTGAATCTGAGTGTAATTTCTCAAAGTAGAGCATCAGACTTTTATAGTCATTACTGAAAAAAAAAGGAAGTTAGATAATACATCAGCCAAGGTACATTGAGCTCATCTTATGCATAACGCTTTTTTAAACAAAACAGAAAATGTGTACATGAAAATTGGCAGGAACGAGGCATTGACTATAACTGAGATAAAGTCAGCCTTAACCTGAAGTTCTCTAGTTCCTTCCTAGACCACAACCCACCTTCTTCCTAGACCATTGTAAATTCCTGTATATGGGAGTGACTCAGCTGTTGTTCCAAATTTTTGTAGGGGACCTCCATTTACCAGAGATGCTCACCAACTTTCTTCTATTAAGTAATGTAGTCTGCCATACATGACTGTAATGAGAATTCTAAGTTTACTTTATTGAACTTGCCCTGGGATTATTAACTCTTATCCAGTAAACTGCAATGCCTGTTTTTGTTCTTTCAAAACTGGAGGCATTTCGTCTCAATAAGTAACATTCTTACAAAATTCCAAGCCAAGGGTCAGCTCAGCATTGGCTAGGATGCTGGAACATTGGTGGAAGCCAGGAAACGTCCACTCTAATTTGGCTATTTGTCAAATCATCCCTTGGGGGCAAATCTATACCTATAATAGAACAATACTGAAAGAAAGCATGCAAAACCCTCTATCGACTATCACA
>NC_045030.1:89938670-89942640 GCF_008632895.1 Mastomys coucha
TATTTTATATTATTTGTAACTATTGTGAAGGGTGTTGTTCCCCTAATTTCTTTCTCAGCCTGTTTATCCTTTGTGTAGAGGAAGGCCACTGACTTATTTAAGTTAACTTTATATCTAGCTATTTGCTGAAGTTGTTTATCAGGTTTAGGTGTTCTCTGGTGGAATTTTTCTGTTCACTTAAGTATACTATC
The DNA here is from genome assembly GCF_008632895.1 of Mastomys coucha. Lineage (NCBI taxonomy): Eukaryota > Metazoa > Chordata > Mammalia > Rodentia > Muridae > Mastomys > Mastomys coucha. The sequence continues at coordinate 89,938,862 of NC_045030.1, forward strand.
ATATCATCATCGGCAAATAGTGATATTTTGACTTCTCCCTTTCCAATTTGTATCCCTTTGATCTCCTTTTGTTGTCTAATTGCTTGGCTAGAACTCTTCATATGCTAATCTTCATAATACTCTCTTTTAAGCAGTAATTTTCACATTGGCATATGTCATTTCTGTCATGAAGAGAGACTTTTTTATAGCATACATTATGAATTAGTAGTGTTTTTATGGTAAGTTGCAGAAATACAATTAAAGAAAAATTCTGAAAGTAGAGACATTTAGACATACATGACAGAGAAGATCAAGGATAGGCCTGATCTCAAGTGTATCCAACCTAGAGTCCTTAAATGATATTGTCAATATTTTATTGGTTACTGTCTTAGAGTTTTCCTGCTGGGAAGAGACACCAGAACCGAGGCAACTCTTATAAAGACAACATTTAATTGAGGCTGGCTTACAGGTTCAGAGGCTCAGTCCATTATCATCAAGGTGGGAGCATGACAGCATTTGGCAGGTTTGATTTTGGAGGAGCTGAGAGTTCTACACCTTTTTCTTAGGCAAACAGAAGACTGGCTCCCATGACTTTGAAGGGTCTTTGGCTTTCCATGTTTGAGGAGGGTCTCAAATTCTATTCCCACAGTAACACTTCCTTCAACAACACATACACCTACTCCAACAAGGTCACACATGCTAATAGCATCATTCTGTGGGATAAGCATATTCAAATCATCAGAGTTTCTTTCTATGTTATAGATTTTCTTTCTTCAATTTAAAAATTCATTTTTAGGTTTTCTTTAAATATTAAAGTTTCTTTACCAATTACTAGTTAAACTAGTATAATGCTTTACTATGCATATAGTCTTGTCCTGGATAATTTGTATTTATAAGAGCATAATAATAGAAATATATATAATTCCAAAATGTCATATTTTCTCTTTATGGTATCACTGGAAACAGTAATGTGGTTGGTACTTCTAGTTTTTTGACCAACTCATCTAACCTACAAGATGTAACAGATAGAAGTCAAAGTTACACAGTTACTTGTCCTTGGAGCTAAGGTGGTCTGGATACTTTCCAGAAACACATATTAGAACATATTATCATGTAAAGCAGAAAATAAATATTCTATAGCTAGAAGAAACAATAATAAATAGCAGATTGGAAAAGGCATGCATAGTATATATTTCCATATTACTTCATTTTCCAGATCCTAAATGATTTATTTTTATCTATTTTTGGAATAGAAGCTTTTTCAGTGTTTGAAATATGCTGAATTAATATGTTCAAGTGTGACTAGAATTAAAGTAGAGTCTAACATCTAATATATTTCTCACCAACCAATTAAAGGTACTTGCCTCATTTAGATGGTGGACTAAATTGAAGATGGTATTTCGTATTATTCTTCTGAAAATTGAATTTTAGCTGTAAGTAACAAAGTTTTCATAGTACCAAAACTTCTCTCTTTATTTGTCACTGTTGATTTTCTATATTTCATAATATTTCTATCAAATCTTTTTGCCTTTTTGAAGTGAATCCAGTGAAATTACAGTTGTGCATTTTTGGAGCATTTTATTTTTCCTGTCAATCAAGATGATAAGCATGGCTTCTAATATGGGCATGTAATGGTTTACCAAAGTTATTTCAACCACTTTATATTGGTTAAAATTGAGAACCACACAGGAAACAGTTGATTTTCCTCTGAATCATATTATTTTCAAGGCATTTCACGCCTCCATTTGAAAAGGGTGCTCTACACAGGAGGTGATGATAATCTAAATCTATATTGAAGAAAGAAAGCAATATGAGAAAATGAAGATTAAAAGCATGAAACTGATTCCAGTGTTTTTGTTCATCTCACTTCATATTGCAAGGTATGAAAGCATGTTTGTTCTGTCCTTTCATCTGTTATTTACTGTTTTCCTGTATGTTCTTCTTGAGTAAGTTTAATTCATTTCTATATATCAAAATTCCATGGGTATTCTGTGTGGCCTTCAAATTCTTTGTCTCTATTGTAGGTTTATTTTATGAGTTCTGAATTCATTGACAATTGCCAGCTTCCACTTAGAATGTTAAACTATATCTCAAATGCAAAACCCTGCATTATCAAATATATTCTCACTGAGGAATATTTGATAAGAAACATCCAAATAAGTGAACAATCTTAATATATACCCTATTATTTATGCTATACTTCGTCATGCTTTCCTGTATTCTTCTCAATCTTAAACTCAAACCAAATCATGCAAATTACATATGCTAATAATTAACCAAGAATTTGTATTGTTTTCTCTAGTTTTGTTGTTTTTGCTACGGCTCTGTCCATCATTATTTGTTACATATATCACTGCTCATGGCTGTAAGTTGGTCTCTTCCAAATTTGGTCTCTATATTTTAACACATGCATTTTACATGACATATTTTTGATATTCTGATATCTAAAATCCAAAAGAAATTTCTATGTTCTGTGCAGCCAATATTGTTATTGGTAACCAAAGAACAGGATGAAAAACAAATGCAAAATATCCACTTCAGTGTCTGAAGCAACACCTGAGTGAAGCGATACCTGAGTGAAGCAAAGAGCAGAGAGGGTACCCAATATTCTCTAAGTCCCTTTTCATTTTCTGGCAACTGCTACTTCTTAGAACTGGGAAGATGCCAAGAATTTTGTCAGAAGGCTGTAGTCAAAAAGCAAAGAAGGCGACCTGGAGCTTGGCAATCTCTTGGGGCATACAAAACAAAGATTGGAGATAGAGACGGATAAAGCAGCCAGGACTTATTCCTCTGAGATTAAGGTCAAAAGGGAAACTGATCTGTGACTCCGACTATTTGGATATTTGTCCAAATTTCATGAGCATCTACAAAACTAAACAGAATGTTGCATGCTTAAATTTACTATTCATGAAAAATGAGTTATCTAAAATATTAGTAAGTCAAAACAAGAGTAATGCTAATTTTCTCATGATTCTCATCACTTGAGAAACGTTTCAAAGGGCCATACTCTTGATCTCCTCAGTTGAAGGAGTGTTATGACTGAGGGCTGGAAACATACAGAGAGTCCCCCTCTTCTCCACTTAAATGTCTGGCATTTGATGCTGGTTACTAGTTTTGAGCTGTGTTTAAATACTTTTCTATGGTCTTTCTGTGAGAGTGACTGGTTACTTTTCAGGATGATGGCTTACTTCCAAGATAGAATATCACAAAAGTATCATGTAAAAGAAGTCATATGCTTTTATGGTTTAATTGCAAGAATGACATAGATTTGTTCCCACAATAGCAAAAGTCCAACTCAGATTCAAATGAAAGTCATACCTTACTTCTTCACATTACTATTAAATTGTCAGAAAATCATAGGGGGTATGATATATGTTATAGATGTCTTTTTAATCTGTACTATTTTGTTTAAGAAAATTCCAAAGATGGTTCTTATCAATATTGTGGTCCTAACAGGATAAGATTCAAAAAAGATACATTTTGGTATGAGGGAGATGGATCAGTGGCTAAAGTGCTTACAATGCAAAAATGTGACTAGACAGTCATCTGACCACAATCCAGGCATGCCATCCTCTTGCTCTCTTACTTTTCTCCCCTCTTGATCTCTTGCTCTCTCTCTCCTCTCTGCTCTTTGTTCTCTTCTCCTGCTTTCTTCCTCTTCTTTTCTCTCTCTCCTTCTTCTCCTTTCTTTCTCTCTCCTTAACAAGCATATCCTTCCTACAATAAAATAACTCATTCATACATTGCCTCCTTTTAAATTAAGGAGCCTTGCAGCAAACAGGCCAGCCCCCAGGGAGAGA
>NC_045030.1:89942650-89945638 GCF_008632895.1 Mastomys coucha
ACGCACCAGAACTGATGATTGCAAATGCTAGACAAAATATACATTAAAGACTGAAGGAGCTGAAGGGGTTTGCAACCCATAAGAAGTTCAACAGTATCACACAACCAGGCCCCCCTCCCAAAGCTTCCAGGGACTAAATCAGCAACCAAAGATTATACATGGAGGGACCCATGTCTCCAGCTACATATGTAGCAGAGAACTGTCTTATCTGGCATCAGTAGGAGGGAAGATCCTTGGTCTTGTGGAGGCTCCATGACCCAGCGTAGGGGAATGCTAGGGTGCTGAGGCTGGAGTGGGTGGGTAGGTGGCAAAGCACCCTCATAGAGACAGGGGGAAGGTGGAGGTGTGGGAGGTTTTTGGAGGGGAAATTGGGAAGGGGATAACATGTGAAATGGAAATAAACAAAGTAACCAATAAAACATTTTTTTGAAAAAATAAGCTGTGGAGCACCTCTAATAATCCCAGTACTTAAATAGAAAACAAAAAGATGGACACTTAGAAAAATTGAATCCTACTTTTGAATTTATTCAGACCCTGATTAGACTAATTGACCTTTGTTCTTCTTTCTCCAAAAAAGTATGACTAACTTTCACAGAAAATATATCTTCTAGAACAATCACATACAACATATTTGATCCCATTGTCAAAAATTAATATAGTTTGAAGAATATCTAAATGGGACTTTTATTATTAAATAGACTAGGGTTAGGGAATTATAATTAATATAAGCATATAGGTATAAAATATAGGGAATATAATGTGTTACCAATAATAACTAGTCAATTAAGAAAACAAGAAAAGAGTTGAGTCATATTAAATAAAGAGATATTAATCAAGCCCTGTAATTGCATAGCTTTTTTATGGCTCTCGTCACATCTCTTCAACTGAGGAAATAAAATCGACATACATAATTGAAACCCTTAATTAGGAATCTATTGACTATCATCATTTAGTTCATTTGAGTGAGTCCTCTTGAACAACATACATGGTATGGACATTTAGGATAAACTGGAGCTTTGGATTATGATAAAATTCAAATACTCTGTCTATTGTTTTTACTCCTTTAAAATATTTAATCAAAAAGTATCTTATATTAAAGGTACATGTATCATAGTTGAATGTACACATAAGTTACATAATGAATTTCTCAGTAAAATTTATTCGCACATACATCATTATCTATCTTTTATACCACAGTAAATTATATGGCAAAAGAAGAAATCTCAAACACTGTTGATGAAAATAAGTATTTTTGCAAGCACCTTGTAAGGATTGACTAAAACTAAGCATCAAAATTACCAGTAAGTCTAAATCTTTAGTCTCTACCCAATGAAGTTGAAAACATGAAATTAAAGTGAAACAGATTTTATAGCATACCATTTGTTTTTAATTTTTTTAAATTTACTTTGTATGCATGGGTGTTTTATCTGCCAATATATGTGCAAGCAATGTCCACAGAGGCCAGAAGAGGGTATGGGGAACCCTAATACTAGATTTACAGACAGTGGTGAGCTGACATGAGGAGGCTGGGAATCAAGTTTGTCTCCTCCAGTAGAGCAACAAGTTCTCGTAACTGATGAGCAATCTTTCTAACCCAGTACTATTCTCAATAAATAAAAACTGAAGAAATAAATATGGTTATGAACAGCTGATTATGGATAAATTGTGAAACATGCATGAAGTAGAAGATTTAAAGAATTCAAATTCATAATGCAAGTTATTATACATTAACAGTAGATTTTGCATTAGTCAGGGTCCACTTGGAACTCAAAGATAGGCAACTCACTTTAAAGGAAATAGACTAAAATGAATAATCACTCATTTTCAAGTATTAAAAAATATAAAAGACCAAAACTGTGCATTAATGTGTCAGAAGAAAGATAAGTAACAGAAGAGAAATACTAACTTGTCATTCTTATGGGTAGATGGGAAAAATGAATTTAACAAAGGTGCAGAAACTTTCTTCTCTGCAAAGCAGTTAAGGGTCAATTTTAAAATGGTTCACAAATAAGACTTTAACCTTCAATGATACTGAATGTTCAACATTAACACTATCTCCTAAATTCTGAGACAATACAAAACTTCCACACATTTCCAGTATCAGATCTAGATAAGGAGATTTATGCTTATAGAGGATGGCAAAGACTAGCTAAACAAAGATGAATACAGGGCCTTCTACCTTATGGATTATAATGGTTACCATGGTGACTGTAACATTAAGGAAGCACATTTTATGACCCAGTATGTTTTCTATTGTTGTTGAAAATATATTTTCATTTATAGACACAATTTCATTTAATAGCCGGGAGATAAAGTTTTCTGAATGAGTAATTAGGGCTTAATTTAGACTATCAACTTGAGAAGGAGAAAAAAGTTTATCATCATATACCATGGTATTTTCAGCTGCATTTATTGGGAAATATAACTCATATTCATCCCTTGCAACTTTGGCCAATTGAACTGAGGGTCCAATAAAAAATCTACTAATTTTATAGAAAAATTTAGGTCTTAGATTTTTCAGAAAGCATAATCTTCATTGCTTTAATATTATAGTGAAGTACTAAGGAATCTCACATTATTAAAAAGGTCCATTAAAAAGCCATTGTCTAAAATCAGAAAGTGTTTTTACTGTCCAACATACTCAGAACTGAAAATAATATAGTTTCCTTACCTGTGGCAATTTTGGTAATAAAGGTACATCTGTGTGTGTTTCCATTAGAAATGAGCAAGCTATGTACATATTCATTTTGATCTTATAAAAATAGATTTTATGTTTTAAGCATCATTAGCAGACTACTTTATTCAGGTGTGTTGTAGTTCAAATATGAAATGCTTCCCATCGACTCATGGGTTGTAGTATTCATTCCTAGGCTTACTAGGGAACTATTATTGAAGGTACTGGATGAGACTGCTCCACCTTGGAATCCTTCCCATATTCAGTCATCAAATCTAGACACTATTGTGGATGCCAGCAAGTGCTGGCTGACA
>NC_045030.1:89946340-89965500 GCF_008632895.1 Mastomys coucha
TTTAAAATGTAAATAAAGAAAATAGCTAATAAAAAAAGAAATGGTCACAGAGAAAGTATGTTACTAGGTGCCTGTCCTTGCATTGTATCTAGCACTTTTCCTCTCTAATATGGGCACCCTGAGATAAAGAACTTATGTGCTATGTGTCTTTGGCACCATACTGTTCTACTTTACTCTGAGGATTGGTTTTGATTCACAACGTGACTAGATTCACAATCATCTATGAAATATACCTTTTGGCATCTCCTATAAATTATACCTACTGCATTTTAAGAAATCCTCTATCCTTCCCTGTATCACCCTACAGTAAATTGATGTTTGATGAATTGGCAGAAAAATGATGACAATCTCTCTATTGCTTTCACCAATTTTCTATTAAAGCTTTTTATTAATTGTATAACAATTATTATGGGGTTGGTGGCTTAAAACAACCCAATCATATTAATTTCTACTTTTAGAGGTCAGAAGACTAACACTGGTATCACCAGGTGAAAATTAAAAGTGTTAGCAGGTCTCTGGTCCCTGTGGACTCTAGTGGAAAAATGTATCCCATTTTCTCTTCAGACCTTTAAGGATATTCTCATTCCATGACTCAGCACCCTACTCCTATCTTCAAAGCTCTTCTGTATCTGATCTGTTTTTGCATCCCGTTCTTTGACTAAATCCAGAAATAGTTCTCCATTTTTAAGAATTCCTGTGATTAGATCAGTGACAACTGGAGAGTCTGGCATAAACTCAGTACCTTGACGTTTCTGACCCAGTAGTTTCTTGTCCACTAGTGGCCTTGAAACAATGGCAGAGTCAGATATAAACTCAAAAACAACGTAAAATTTCATCTTCAGTTCTTGAAACCATGATTGCTAGCTAGTAAACAGAATTCAAGCCTATCAGTGACCTTAATGATGCCAAAAATAAGATCACTACAAATATCCAAAATATCATTCATGAGTTTATATTTTGAAAGTACAAGTCCCAGTTGTCCAAGCCATGTAAATTCAATAAAACCACTAAATAATCCTGTTAATAAATATGTTCATTATGTCAATGATTTTTCCACATGGGATATGAATAGGAAATGTCTTAGAGTAGCTAATTTAATGAGCACATTTCCATCTTAGATCCATATACTTGAGATTGCACTCTGAAATTGATTGTATAAGTCTTAGCTTTTAATCACCATCTCAAATTATTCCTACATGGGTAGTCATTAAAACACTAAAAGAAACATGAACTCATATTTAGAGATCCATCCATTTTCCACTAGTTACTCTTGCCACTTTGGTTATTAACTGTCCTTCCAATGAAATTGTAAAAGCATAGGCTTTAAATATCTTAAAGTGAAAATAGCCTGTGCCTTTCCAGCCATATTTTGGGTCCTCTCCAATGACAACAAATAAAATCTACATAGGAACATATATTCCAACATCTCCTCATATTAAGATGCTCCATAAGCACTGTATATGTAAATAAAACAAAATTAGCTCAGTTTATTCTAATTTCATGATTTCTATTATAGCTTAGAATTATACTTTTACAAAAGACCATGACATTTGATCTTGGGAAGATAAAAGTATTCATCACCAGCACTATTAGAAATAAACTAATAAACTACTTTATAAACAAACAACACACTAAAATAAATTTAAAACACAGCAAATAACCAAGATGAAGTGCCCTGAAAGCTATAAAAGACAGTAGAATCATAAATTATCTTACATAATTGAAATGACTAAACTTTCATTAACTTTACCTACTTTAAATATTCACAAATTATTCAAGGACATATATTTCCTTGGTTTGTTGTTATAGCTTTTAAAGTATATTTGAGTCTGATATGGGAGAAATATCTCATATTATTTTGTAGTCTGTCCAGTGTATGTAGATTACAATTTTAATACTCAGACAAACATTAGGATTAATTTGTAGAGATATTTCATGATGTTCAAATTATATCAATATATCCTATTTGCTCCCCAAACTTTCTATTCATCCAAGGGAATGATTCCCCAAATTAATTCATCCAACTAAATTAAACATGCCAATTTTCACAGAAAATTGGAATCCATTTGTTCTCAAATTATATGCTTTAACATTTTAAAATGCGTCTGTAATTATGTCATATCTTTAAGTAATCAACAAAATATTAAAGCCATATTTCATTAAAGATTAAAATAGTTTATTTTATTCATAATATTATGTCATTTTCCCTCCTGTATACTCTTATAAATATTGTAAGTTTGCATACATACCTGATTTCTAACAATGTAAATATCAAAAAAGAAATTAAGGAATAATTATTGATTTGTTACAGGGCCATAATGGATTCTCTCAATGTTTTATGCTATATAACTTCAGAGGTACCATATTTATGACTATGAGACTTATGGACTTATACAAGGTTTCCTGAATTTTAAAAGTATTACAGCCTAATTTCAGATCAACGATTGTAACAAGATTATGGCCTGAGGTAATGCCATTAAACTTGTTTTTCTTTCTACACCTAAAGTTTATTAAGGAAAATTAGTAGCTAAGGAACACTAGTAGCTACAGGGTACCACGATACATCTTTTGACAAGACAGTATAGAATATATATATATATATATATATATATATATATATATATATACTGAAATTATACAAATTAGTTGAAATTGGACAAATAAAATTGGGAAGTTACAGCTAGTCACTGTCATGAGAAAACTTCAAAATACAGAGTCTTACAGTATTTTTCAATATTGATGGTAAGAATTAATATAATAACTTAATTACAAGAATCTCATTTCATTGGAATGAAGTGTCCATTTTAGCATCTCTTTTGCCTATGGTGAAGCCAAGGCTATCAAAGAAAATACTGTTTTCCCAGTAATTTTTTCAGAAACTGTCCTGACTCTCCCTCTAGACACTGATAATCCTTTTCTGTTTGTCTGTCTCTTCCATGAATTGTTTCACTTTTATCTTGGCATTTGCGTAATGTGGCATCACTTAGATCTTGATTTTTCTGAGAATTTGCATGTTTCCTGAACAAAACTCAATGTCCTCCATACTCCTATATTTTCTACTCCTCAGCTATGACTCAAGTCCATTCACTTTTAATATTTTACTTTGTAACTTCAGCACAGGGATATACTGTTTATATTTCATATAAATATTGATTTTTATATAAGTCGAGTCTAGATAGAAAAATTTTGCCGTGACAAGTGAATAATTAGTGAGAACATGGTTTTTTCAAACTACATTTTTATTTTATTTTATTTTTCTTCTTTTGGGGGGGTAGAGGGTGGTTCAAGACAGGGTTTCTCTGTATAGCCTTGGCTTTTCCTGGTACTCACTCTGTAGACTGGGCTGGCCTTGAACTCAGAAATCCGCCTGTCTATGCCTCCCAAGTGCTGGGATTGAAGGCATGCACACCCATTGCCTGTCTTATTTTTTTTCAACACATATCCATATCTAGAAAATGCACAGTATATAATAAGTATATATTAAGCAGGAGGTAAATAATTAATGACAATTCATAAGGATTCCAATAGCCTTTCACTTGGATTAATCTTTCATCTCCTGCTGATTTTGTAGGTGGGCATCTTATTCTGTTTATATTGGTACTATTTTGACAAAGAGTACAGAATTCTGATTCACGTGCAACTGTCCTTGAAAAGAGACCTCCAAAGCAGTATGACACTTCAACGCCTTCCTATGTTAAGAAGTGCAACTACAGCTCACTATCTTCTTCAGTGTTAGAATCAACACCATCTTATTCTCTCTAAACTCACCAAGTCAGGAAAATTGTTTATGAAAATATTAATTACTGACTTGGAGATTAATATTCCTTCCCTTGGAGTTATTTTTTCTATTCACTTCTATAGAATTATGATACATCTGATGATTTCAAACTGTGAACTAATTAAGTGAGTCTATCTTATTTTCTGAATTCAAAGTCCCAACTTGTCTCTTGTCAGCACAAACATTTAATTCAGGAGGAATTCATTGAGATCACTAACCCAACAGGATCTCTAGAACTTTTGTGCACATTACAGGTATAATATTATATAACTTATAAAGGAAAGAGATTGGTTTGGTATATTGCTATATAGGTATATAGATGAAACTGACACTTTGAAGACTGTATACACACACACACACACACACACAACTTCAACCATGCCCAGTCTATATAATGTTACTTGTATGTATGTTTTCATGGCTGGCCATTTGGTATTGGATAATCATTCAGTGTTCACTTCTCAGTACTTTTCAGGGGAAGACAATTTCTCCCACTCTTAGCATCCCTTATTTACCTGTTGTAGAGAAAATTTAAACCAGTAACATGGCTGCTCTAGCTAGAATACAGACATACCTTTAGTACACAACTTATTTTGTAGAAAGAAGCAGCCATGTTGGATAGTGATATCCAGTTCAGTAGCAGGCAAAATGATGAATTAGAGAAACATTTTACAAAATGTGTTCAAGATAGGATATGCCCAACACTCATGAGAATAGCACAGGAATGAGAGTCTACTTAAAAGCAATACAGGAAGTGAGACAGATTAGTTCAGTTGCATGGAAGAGTTCTTTTCAGTTCTATTCAGTTTGTTCAGTCAGTTGGGAATAACTGCAGTGAGTACAGTATAGTAAAGTTAGGGCTAGGGTTAGGGTACATTCATAAGTTCATATAGTTCAGTGCAGGTCAGCAGAGGCAGTAGAAGTCACAGAATAAGAAGGAGCTAGAAAATTAGAGGAAGTTGCCAGAGTTAGTTTGAGGCCAAGCAAAGCAAGTCAGTGAGAAGCCAATAGAAAGGAATCAGATTGAATCAGTCAACTTAGAGGGGTGTTTGGGCCAGAACAGCTGAGTTGAAACAGAGGTCAGAAAAAACTAGAAAGGGTGAGCACATTTGGCAGTAAGCCTTTGAGACATGCCTAATGACTAGATTTTAAAAATCTTAAAGTATAGTTGTTGTGTTTTATAAAATAATAGAAAAAGAGCCAAAGATATGTTTGATAGAGCAAGTTATGGTGAGTGGGAGGAGGTACCTCTCTGGGCCCATGCTGAGGCATCCCCTCCCCCTGAGGTACCAGCCACAAGATGGGTATAGTATAGAATAGTTTATTTAGGGCATGGGAAGGGGAGTTGAGAAGGGAGTAGAGATAGAGGAAATGAGAGAGAGAGTGAAAGAGAGAGAAAGAGGAGATGAGATGATGGAAGTCTGGCCAGGAACATATGGAGAGAAAGGGAAGAGAGGGATGGGGAGAAAGGGAGGAGCAGGGAGAGAAGGGGCAAAGAGTAAAAGAGAAAGAGATCAAAGCAGGGCCAAACAGCCCATTTTATAGGAATCCAGGCATACCTGGCTATTGCCAGGTAACTGTGAAACAGAGCCTAGAAGGAATGCTAATATTCCTCCATTTTGGTTTAATTAAAAATACAAGAACCAGAAAGAGGCAACGATGAAGCAGGAATAGGGTCATCATGATCTTTAGTTAATTGCTGCTGACTTTGGGGTGATATGTCTCTGTGAAACCTAAGAAAATGTGGAAGAGTATAGTTGGTCCAGTCTTAGGAGAGTTGGCTGTTTCCTTGCTGTTCAAGGTCTGTGGTTATGAAGAAGCAGATCCAGTAGAAGCATCTGTGTCTTTGAGAGCAGATTGGAGCATCTGTGCCTTGCTTCTCTGGATCTGTCCTAGATGTAGATTTTGAGTAAATACCTAGACTTGGCAAGATGCTGAAACACATGCATATATATTAGAGGTAGAAAATAAATTTAAGCATGTTTGGAAGAAAAATTTCTTAGTTATACATTTGAAACCATTACATCTTGGTGGTTGGGGTGAGGGAAGTCTAAATTCCAAGGAAAAGGAGATGAATCTCGTCCTCTGGAACAGGTGACAGGTAGGAACTTAGGTTATTGCTTAGCAGGTGTACTTATCTGGATGGAATCTATTTGGTCCATGAGAGGCAGATGTGAGTATGTTTCCTGGGGCCTCTCAGAGGAAAGTTGTGCTAGACTCCTGTCTGCAAACATAACAGAATACCATTAATAGTATCAGGGACTGGCTACTGCCTATGGAATGGGTCTCAAGTTTGGCCAGTCATTTGTTGGCTATTCCCTCAGTCACTCCTCCATTTTTGTCCCTGAACTTCTTGTAAGGAAGATAATTTGGTGGTTGAAGGTTTTGTGGGTTGCTGTCTCCTTTACTGGGAGTCCTGATGTATAGGAAATAGCCACCTATACATCAGGATGTATATACCCCACTGTTAAGTCTACCAACTAGAGTCACCCTCATAGGCTCCCTGGAGCCTTCTCCATCCCAGGTCTCTGGCATATCGCAGAGATCCCCAGCCCCACTCTAATTTTCATTCACTCTCCTAGCCCTCTCCTGTAAGCTCTCTCTATACCTGATCCCCTCTCCCCTATTTTATTTCCTCTTCTGAGTGAGATTCAAGCATCTGCCCTTGTACCCTTCATGTTATATTTTTGTGGGGGTCTGTGGATTGTAGAGTGGATGTACCTCATACTAATATCCATATATAAGTGAATACAAGTCATATCAACAAACTAAATAACCCAATTTAAAATTGGCATACAGAACTAAACAGAGAATTATCAACACAGGACTCTCTAATGACTGAGAAGCACTTATATGTCCTTAGTCATCTAGAAAATGCAAATCAAATCAACTCTGAAATTCTGACTTACATCAGTCAGAATGGCTAAAATCAAGAACTCAACTGACAGCTCATATTGGGGAAGATGTGTAGCAATGAAAATACTTCTCCATTGCTGGTGGGAATGCAAACTTGTCTAACCACTCTAGAATCAATTTGATGGTTTCTCAGACAAATGGGAATAGTTCTACTGCAAGACCCAGATATGCCACTCCTGGGCATATATCCAAAAGATTTTCCACCATACTGCAAGGATATCGGCACAACTATGTTCATAGTAGCTTTATTTATAATAGCCAGAAGCTGGAAACAATCCAGATATCCTTCAATTAAAGAATGGATAAAGATAATGTTGTTCATTTATATAATGGAATACTACTCAGCTGTTAAAAACAAGGAAATCACTAAAATTGCAGGCAAATGGATGGAAATAGGAAATTTCATTCTCCATGTGGTAACCTAGCATCCTCCAATTCTTTTCTTTTAACTTTTTTTTTTTCGTGACAGGGTTTCTCTGTGTAGCCTTGGTTGTCCTGGAACTCACTCTGTAGACCAGGCTGGCCTTGAACTCAGAAATCTGCCTGCCTCTGTCTTCCAAGTGCTGGTATTAAAGGCATGCACCACCACCACCCAGCATTTTTTAATCAATTCTTAATCATACTGAATTACAGTGTGGTTGTTCAAATAATATTAAATTGACTAAATGTGTAGTTGTTGTTCCACTAGTTTTCCTACAACAGAATTTTAATATATGTTTAAGTTCTGTGGTAAAATATACACATTTGCATTTATTTCATATGTAAATAGATTAAAACTTAATTAAGTAGGTATATAATAAGAAGATAGTTGCTTTCTAACCATATTAGTAGAAAAGAAGAATTTCAGCCAGCCATTTGAAAATAGCAGATGTACAGAAGTTTGGGCACAATATTTTTATAAATCACCATGAATCTTATTATACACCTATATAATTTTCATAACCTAAGCTTAAACTCTGTACTGACAATTGTATATAAAATACATTTCCTGTTTTAATCATAAAATTTTTCAATACATACAATTAATTAAAAGTTCCATTTATATCCATATTTGATAATCAAGAAATAATGGTATTGCCAAATAAATATACTTATGCCAAAGTTTCAGTATATTTTCACAAAATGTCTACCTATTTAGTTTTATTTAATATTTATCTTTTAATGAAATGAAAGAATCATTAAACTTTATTTCCACATTGTCAGGATAAAGTGTGAAGTTACAGGAGAAATTAGAGAGTAATTTGGCATTATGTGATACAACAATTTTCAATAAGAATTTCACATCAAAATGTGTCTTTATGTGATCTAGGAAGAAATATTATGATATAAAATACATGTTTTAAACCTGCAATAAATATGTATGTGATCTAGTTTTTTTTTCATAAAAACAAAGCAATATAACAGGAAGAATATCAAGTCTCCCCAAAACAAAACATCTGTCATAATCCCTGTAATCTTAAATATGCTATGGTATATTTTGCTATACTATGTTATATAATATGGTAAAGAAATGTGCAAAGTTAATTAAAGCTACAATTCAGGTGACTTTCAAATAAATATAATATCTTGCATCATTTATCCAAGCTAGGTACTTGCCTAGCAAGTATAGTGCAGTGGATTTATTTTTCAGTACCAACACAAATAAATAAATAAATAAATAAATAGATAGATAGATAGATAAATAAATACATAAATACATAAATACATAAATAAATAATAAATAAATGGAAAAAGGAAACAGAAGAGGTCAGAGAAGGTATATGCATGTATGGAAGAGACTGAATGTTGTACCAAGAGAAGGGATTGATGTGTGTGCTTATCTTTATAATATTGTTTATATATAGTCTGGCTTGGTTTGAAGTATGGACAAATAGCAACTTGTTTCTATCAGTATATGCCTAGTCTCTTTTGTTTAGTATTATATTGACAAGATTCTTATCTTATTCTTAAAATGACTCAGAAATTTGTTCAGTTTCCTTGCTCTGTAATAATCACTAAATTTATATATCACAGTTTATTTGAGGATTATACATTTCGTACGTAGTCTTTATTTGAGCTTGTGATAAATCATTTATAAATAGATATATAAAGAGATGAAGGAATGGAGAGGTCTGTATGTAGATACCTTACTTTATATCTCTATCTTTCACAAGTGCTTTATTGAACACTAATTCAAAAACTGATTTCTGCATAATACAAAGTAACAGGGCTGAACAAATGAAAGTTAGATATTTGCATAGGAATACTAAGTACCTTATCTTTCACATTTTCCATCCTTTTATCTTGTTTTACTGAATTGTAGATACTTTCATCATAATTCCCACTTTAAGCCTAAAATCATTCACTGAATATTTAATTTAATTTGTTATATTCCATAATCTTAGAATATCATATCAGTTTTCAAATATGCTATACTGATATTTATCATATATCTTCTACTGTATATTATTGAAAATAGATTTTTTTCATAAAATATATTCTAATTATAGTTTTCTCTCTTCCTACTTCTTCCAGTTCCTCCCCACATACCATCCTATCCCCTTTTTTGTCTCTCACAGAAAAAAAATCTAAGAAATAATAAAATACAATACAACAAAATAAAACACAAATAAACAAAAAGAAATGGGACAAAATTAAACAAACAGAAGGAAAATAGCCCAAAAAAAGGCACAAAAACCTTATATACACAGAGACATACTTGTTCACACAAGTAGGAATCTCATGAAATATATAAATACAAAAGTATAAACATTTTTTAAAAGTCTTGATATGATACCATGACACAAGGTTGCTCTAAAGCAACCTTACCATTGAGTTCATTTTCTGTTGATCATCTACTGCTGGGCATGCAGCCTACCTTTAAGTGAAGTTTGTTTTGAGAGTCACTTGAAGAAAACTAAGTTTACATTTTCAAGTGTGTATCAATTTGAGATAGCTTCTGGGTTAGAGATGGAAGAGTGTGTTTCTTTTTTTAATCCTTTCAGCTCTAGGACCCAATTTGGTTTAGAACCATGCATGCTCTGTCAATGCAGCCTCAATCTCTATGAGTTTATATGTGTACCCATAGTGCTGTGTTTATAAGTCCTTAGTTGCTTTGTGTTCTCCATCCCCTCTGGCTCCTGCACTCTTTCTGCCTCCTCTTTTAGGTGGGGTGCTGGTGGCTTTCTGAGCCTACAGGAAGGGCTTTGATGGAAACATCTTGTTTAGGACTGAGAGCTCCAAGGTCTCTCATTGTCTGCATATTATTTGACTGTTGGTCTCTGTATTTGTTTCCATCTGCTACAGAAAGAAGCTTCTCTGATGAGATTGCTGTGCAAGGTACTTATCTCTGAGTTGAGCAGAATGTCATTAGGAGTCATTTTATTGCTATGTTTCTTTGTAAAACATTAGTATATGGTTCTCCCTTAGGTCACAGCACTATCCAGTCTAAGGTTCTTAGTCACCCAAGTAATGTTGCACATGGGCTCATTCTTTTAGCCTGGGCCTTAAATCTAATCAGCTATTGGTTGTTTATACCCACAAACTGATTTTTTCCTCCCTCATGCTTTGTTATACTATTTCAGGAGTGTATCTTCCTGGAATTACACAATTATATATTAAAGAGTTTGTAGCTGGGTTGGTGTTTATGCATCTCCTTTGTCTTGTGTTATATTTCTCCTGTGGCAGCATGCAGTTTACCTTCCAATAGCAAAAACAATAGCAACTTGGATTAAAGTGCCCATGTAAGCACCAGCTTATCTTCTCTGTGTTCAATGAGTTGTGCAGGGGTTGTCTTCTGCAATGAAGTCTTCTCAGTCTGTGGAGAGCAGCTACTAGCCATTGTAACAATCTGGTTTGTTTGGTGGTTCCCATGTGAGCCCCATCGCCAACAACTTGAAGCTTTATTTGGTGATGAGAGATGTTCAGTTGTGCTTAGAGTGGTTTGAATAAGAATGGATCACATAGCCCATAGATTTGAATGTTTGGTCATCAGTGAGTAGTACTATTTGAATATACTGTGTCTTCTGCACTTGAAAATCAGACTGACAGCCAAAGCTGCCATAGAGACTACAGAGAACTGTTGGCTAGTGAACTCTGTCATGTTTTTAAAATAAATGCTGAGTTACTTTTTAATTTCTCTGACTTCTGACTTCATTGACAGCTACAAAAAAAAATACTTTCACAGATGTAATCTGTTATCTCCTTACCTAAACTCAGTTTCCATTAGTTAAATGCTTCATATTTCCTCTTCTTGCTATGCCACAGTCCTAAAATTATCTAAGTTCGTATAATTTTCCCTAACTCTAATAAAATATTCCACTATGCAATCCAACTTTTTAATCTTGTTCTTTCTGCTCCACAAAAGGCTCATCTTAAACACTGCTCATGTTGATAACTCATGTTGTTATCTCTTTTATAAACTTATAAGCTACAGGAAACCTACTCAGGTCTACCACTCATGGACCAAATAGGCTTCACCCAGATAAGTACATCTGCCCAAAGTTCCTACTTGCTACCTATTCCAAAGAGTGAGATTCCTTTGGGTTTCAAATGTACAACTTTCAAATGTACAAATTTCTTTCTCCCAAATGTACTTAATCCTATTCTCTACCTGTAATGTGTTTCAACATCTTGTCAAGTCCAGGTGCTTACTATACTATATCCAGAACAGCTCCAGAGAAGTAACCCTCAAATGCTCCATTTCCTGTCACAGACACAGACACTTCTGGACCTGTTCCTTCTGAACTATCCTCAGATGGCTCCACAGACCTTGAACAGCAAGGAAACAGCCAACTCTCCTAAGAATTGACAAACATCCCCCATACCCATTTGTTTAGGTTCCTCAGAGTCCCATCACCCCAATGTCAGCATGAAGCAGCCAGATATCATGACAACCCTATACCTGCTTTGCCATCACCTATTTTTAATTTTTTTTTTTCATTTTTAGCTAAGCCAAATGGGAAATGTTGGTATTCTGTCTGGAATCCACCCCTGCAGTTACCTGGCAACAGCCAGATATGCTCCTAGGACCCCATAGTTACGTGGCAATAGCCAGGTAGGCCTGGCCCACTATAAAAGGGGCTACTTACCCCCTCCTCCCTCTCTTACTCTTACTCTCTTACTCTTGGTCTCTTGCCTCTTGCCCCCCTTTTCCCCCTCTCTTCCCCTTCCCTTCCCTCTTCTCTCCATGTGGTCATGGTCAGCCTCTACTTCTCTACTCTCTCCTTCACTTTGCCTTTCTCTCTGCCTCTACTACTTTCTTAACTCCCCTCCCCATGCCCTAAATAAACTTTATTTTATACTATACTGTCATGTTGCTGGTCCCTCTGGGGGAAGGGATGCCTTGGAAGGGGCCCAATGAGACATCTCTTTCCCCCCATTCCTCACCACACCCCCCAAAAACCATATTCTTATACCTGTTTATCTTTTTATAATCACAACAGTTGTCACCTGGGATAGACTTTTAGATTTCAACAGTGCATGCTGAGTCTTACATCACTCTGTTAGACAGTGGATCAAGACACAGCTCTCAGCTACTTCTATAGCACGATTTCTGCCTGTATCACCATGCCTTCCCTCCAAGATGATAATGGACTAAGCCTACGAAACTGTAAGCTTTCTTTTATAAATGTTACTTCAGTTGTGGTAGGAAGCTTCTACTGTAATAGGTTTCTATATGACCCTCATATAGCACTTAACTTTAGCTGTCTGTCCCTGTTATTTTCTCCTTTTCACCCTCTCCCTTGTCCCTCCCTATTTGATACTCCCAGTCTAAATCCTCCCTTCCACCCCTCACTTGTCAATACATAGCTATTCTATGCCCCCTTTCAAGGGACATATATCTCTGCCCCCCTTGTCCCATACTCTTTACCTAAGCTCTGTGGTTGTATAGATCATAGCTTTGTCATCATTGATTTAATAGCTAACATTCACATGTAAGTATATGCATAAAATATTTGCCTTTCTGGGTCTGCATTAACTCATTCTGGATGATTATTTTTCTAGTTCCATCAATCTACCTGAGAATCTCATGATTTCATTCTTTTAAACAGCAGGGTAATATTACCTTGTATAAATCTATATTTTCTTAATTTATTCATCTGTTGATAGACATCTAGGTTGTCTCAAATTTCCAGCTTATAACTAGAGCAGCAATGAACATGGTTCAGGAAGTGTATCTGTAGTATGATGAAGCATTTTTGGGTATATGACCTAAAATAGTACAGCTGAATCTTGTAATAGATTAATTCTAATCTCTCTGAGGAAATGCCATACAGATTTCCATGATGGCTGTATAAGTTTGCACTATGTCAAGCAATAGATGCATGCTCCCTCATTCCACTTCCTCACCAGCAAGAACTATTATTTATTTTATCTTTATTATTCTGAATGCTGTTGGATGAAATCTCAAATTACTTTTAATTTCCATTTGTCTGATGGCTAATGTTGAAAATTTCTCTCTTTGTTTTTATATTTTTAAATTTATTATTCTCTCATACATCTGAACTGAAGTTTTCCCTCCCTCCCCTACTCCCAATCCTCTGAATTCCCCTCCCCTGCTTCCTTTCATAAAAGAGCAGGCCTCCAAGGGATATCAACCTAATAAGGAATAACAAGTTGCAATGAGACTAGGCACAAACACTCAAAACAGAGCTGGATAAAGTAACTCAGGTGGAGGAAAGGGGCCCCAAAAGCAGGCAAAAGAGTCAGAGCATCCCCAACTCTGACTTGTGGGAGTCCTATAATAATACCAACACAACCCTAATACATATGCAAAGGACATGGGGCAGACTCATATAGTCTCCATGGCTGTTGCTTCAGTCACTTTGACATTATTAGGAGGTATGGCCTTGGAGTAACTGGCTCTTCCAGCACCATGTGTGCCTGCACAGCACGATGCTTCTGGTAATGAAGATAATGGACTAAAGTTCTGAAACTATAAGTGATCCTCGATGAAATGATTTCCTTTATAAAATTGCAGTGGTCCTGGTGTCTCCTTAACAGAACTTAGACCTTAAGAGTTTTGTGTAACTTTATATAGCTTTAAAATGCCCTTTTAAGATCTGTGAAGAAATCTGTTTGAATTTTGATGAGAATTAAATTCAATCTGTAAATTGCTTTTGGCAGGATAGAATACTTTTACTATATTAATCCTACCAATCCATGAGAAATGAAGATCTGCCTATCTTTTGCTATCTTCAATTTGTTTCATCAATGACTTGATTTTTTTATCCTACATGTCTTTCACATACTTAGAGATACCCCTAGATATGTTACATTATTTGAGCCTATTGTAACATGTGTTATTTCCCTGATTTCTCAGTCTATTGTCATTTGTACATAGAAAAGGTACTGACTGATGTGTTAGAACAGCGGGTCACTTCAGAACATACCACACAAAAACCCATACAGTTCCACATGTAAGAGGTTTAATTGAGAGGGAGAGATGGGCAGTAGCAGAGAGAGAGGAGAGAGAGAGAGAGAGCAAGGGAGAAATGTTCCTCATATATATAATGGGTTCTGAAATAGTGGCCGCAACAGGTCTGTAAGGCTGGCCCATGTGACGTCACTGGTTTGGAGGCCCTGATGCTAACACTGACTCTGTGAATAACTTGTATCTAGTTATTTTTGCAGAATGTGTTTATCAACTGGGGAAGTTCCCTGGTGGAATTTTAGGACCATTTACATATATTATCATATCATCTGCAAATAAAAATATTTCGACTTCTTCCATTCAAATTTGTATGCACTTGATCTCCTTCAGTTGTCTAATTGTTCTTCCTAAGACCTCAAGTAATATATTTAATATATATGCAGAAAGTGGACAGCCTTTTTATTGGAGACTTTAGACCACAAATGTTGGGAGTTATGAATGAGCAGTATTTGTTGATTCCTCTCTTTTTTGTGGTATGTGTGTATGTGTGTATGTATGTATATGCATGTGTGTTTGCACATGAATATAATCTAAGTCCTATATAGCTAAGACCCTATCCTAGTTTTTAGTCACCTTATCTAATGCCACTGTTATTCCATTCACTTTATCAGTGTTTTCCCTGTCATACCTGTGATGTCAGGTGACATGTTTTAATCCAATACAACACTTAAGAAAAGCAGAGTTGAATGCAGGTGTCTTTGTCATTTCCTTTTAACCTATTGAATAATATATTAACTGTAGGGAATTTCACTGCATGATCTTTGTTATGTTTACAATACTCCCAGTATTTTTCTGATGCTATATTTTATTTTTATCACTAGGGGTTTGTTTCTTTATCTTCATCTATAGTTATGATTATTTAAATTTCTCTTGTTGATTTGAATAAGTTATATAATATTATAGAGAATATGTTGTTTATTTTAGTAAGACAAGGTATCACTATGCATCCTTGGCTGTCCAGGTTAATGGTCTAGATAATGATATAAACCAATCTGGTGTCAAACTTACAGAGATCTGCCTGCCTCTACTTCCTAAATACTGAGGTTAATGCCAAGTGGGCTATGCTGGGCTGAGTGTGAATATTTATCTAGATTTGCATGCTTGTAGTGAATTCTACATCATTGGGATTTATAATTTCTCTCACACATTGAAGTATTTGACTTACTCCTATGAGTTGTGTGTCTTGTTACATTTTCTGATATATCTAAAAAGATTATGATGTACGGTTTCATTCACCCTTTCCCATGTTGTTCAGGTAGAATAAAACCATCTGATATCTTCATACGTCAGACACAGAATTAGATTTATATATTAAATCTTATTTTGTATTAGTTAGAGATATTTTTGTCCTCCACACGTATTTGTGTACCATGTGCATGACTGATGCACATGGACTTCAGAAGAGGGCATCAGATATCCTAGGATTGGAGTTGTAGATGGCTGTGAGCTACCACATGGGTACTCAGAATAGAACCCTAGTTCCCTGGAAGAGTAGCCAATGCTCTTTACTGCTGAGTCATCTCTAAAACTCCTCTACATTAATTTTTGTTAGACAATATTTGTGATATCTCTTGATTGACAGAATTTCTTTCCTTAAAGGAAAATGTTCAATATATTAATCTCCTCAGTATTTATCCTAGCTCTGTAAAGTCTGCCCTGGGAAAATGTAGTTTCTCTTTGTTCTGAAGGAGTAAGATTTGGACAACTCAGTTCTTAGTGAGTGGATTAGCAGACTACCTCAACAATTTATATCATTTTACATTCTTTCACCTAGGCTATAAATTTGACATTTGTTATTTCCTTGTGAAACTTAGACAGTTGCAGCCACAGTTATCAGATATTTCTTCCTGAACACAGAGTGTATTAATGTCATGGTTACCTCTTTTGGCTTTTTACTTTTTTCCTCTATGTTTTCCTATCTTGCTATATATTTGATGCTTTGAGAAGATTTTTTGTTAAAGATTTGAATATTCAGCAAAAGATAATTGACCATTTTACATACTTGCCACTTCTTCTATTGAATGTCTCAATACAAATGCTTTTGAGATTATAGTTTAACTATGCAAACCTTTCAGATACAAACTGTTAATGAATTCTTTTAGGCAAGACAGGTAGGGAAACATGACAGGGTCATGTTTAGTGGACTGGCCTCATTACCTCTGCATATATTTATAAGAGAAAGAAGTATATCTCATTTATCATTCTTGCAATTTAAGACATAAAAATATTGGACACATAAAATTAATAAAATCTAAGGAGGTGGAAGAATATTTTAAATAAAAAATTTCAAACCCATTGTGTCCTGACATCTACTTTTTTCCCTGAAACCAACTTGTTTGCTGCAGAAAACAGTTTGTCTGACATATTTTCCCTTATGCATGGTATAGGGCATACTGCTATGATTTTTATTCCAGATGGGTTGGGAAACATTAACTTGAAATTTTCCTTATCAAAGAGATTCTTCAACCTAATCTCAGTAATTTCTAATTGAAGAATAAGTGAGTGGACCTGTCATGTTATTATTGAGAGGAACTAAATTAAGTCCATACAATTTTACCCTGTGGACATGCTCTCATTCTTAAAATCCAGACATTTGAAGGAAGCAGAAAACAACAGATAAATTTACTGAAATTAAACTCAGAAGATGTTCAGTGACCTATATAATAAGCAATCAAAAATAAACAGGATTTTAATTTCTCTAAATGCTCAAGCATGTAATTTTTAAAATTTGTTTTACAATCTATGCTATTTGAAAGCAATTGAGTTATAATTGCTCAAGAGTATGTTCCAACACAGTTATTAAAAGAATCGATGATTGCCTGAGGTAGATAGATATAATTTAAATCTATACAAATTAGTTATCATTGATCTAGTTGACACTTACTACATTTATATATTAATTCTCCTTGTTTATTAGCCAAAGGCAGTTTACATAAATTTATAACCATAACTCCTCATGCATAACAAATGTATTTTAAAACAAATTATATTGATAAATATTATCTAAGTATCATCACTGTACATTTATATGAGCAAATGAAGTGGCTCTTTAAAAAATATTTTGAGAAAGTACTTGAAAAATAGAACTTAGTGTTTTGGAATTTGTGTTGGTACTTTAAGAAATGTTTCTAATAATTTACAAAGTCAATTTTTTAGCATTAAACCTGGGTTTCTTTATTAGGGTTCTTTAGAGTAAAAGAAAGAGCAGAAAGGCACTCTGTAGATATAAAAAGAAATTTATCAGAATGATTTATAGGCTGTGGTCCAGCTAATCCAACAATGCCTATTTATGAATAGAAAGCCCAAAATTTCAATAGTTGCTCTGTTTACAAGGTTGGATGCCACAACTTTTCTTTCATATACACTGGAGTCCTGAAGAAGCAGGCTCTAATGCCAGTGAACAAATAGACATGCTAGCAAGGCAAGAGCAAGCAGGCAAAGAAAGAAAAAAAAACTTTCCTTTTTCCCATAGGCTTATATAGGCTTGGTCTCACATTGAAGGTATGTCTTCCTGCATCAAGATCTGAATTAAAAGTGTATCCTATCTTAGATTAAAATATCTGTATTAGAGGATCCTTCCCATTGCTATCTGCACCCAGGACCTAAGGCTGTTCCACAGCTCTCTGTATACAGGTCCCAGCAGGAGAGAGCTGGTCTCCCAAGAGTACTCTCAATCCTGGACTCAGAGGTGAGATAGCATTTTCTCTGCAAAAATTGTCCAAAGCAGGGCCAGCCTGGAGCACACAGGGTATAAGAACAGTGGAGCAGCTGGGACAAGATCTAGGCAGTTAATATCTGCACACAGGAATACAGCTGTTCCAAAGCCCACTGTACACATGTTCCACCAGGAGAGAGAGCTGGCTTACAGGAGCACAAGAGGAACAAGCTCCAGCCAGAGACAGTGATACCAACAAACACCAGAGATAACCAGATGGTGAAAGACAAGTACAAGAAACCTTCCAAAAGAAACCAAGGCTATGTGGCATCATCAGAACCCAGTTCTCCCACCACTGCAAATCCTGGATAGCCAAAAACACCAGAAAAGCAAGATTTGGATTTAAAATCACATCTCATGATATTGATAGAGGACTTTAAGAAAGACATAAGTAACTCCCTTAAGAAATACAGGAGAGAAATTCGACATAATTCTACCAAAAGGACCCAGTTATTCCACTCCTGGGCATATACCCAGAAGATTCTCCAACATGTAATAAGGACACATGCTCCACCATGATCTTAGCAGACTTATTTATAATAGCCAGAAACTGGAAATAACTCAGATGTCCCTCAACAGAGGAATGGATACAGAAATTGTGGTTCATCTACACAATGGAGTACTATGCAGCTTTAAAAACAATGAATTTATGAAATTCTTAGGGAAATGGATGGATCTGGAGAATATCATCCTGAGTGAGGTAACCCAATCACAAAAGAACACACATGGTTTACACTCTCCGATAAGTGTTTCTTAGACCAGAAGTTCAGAATACATGAAGAACAAACCACAAGAAACTCAAGAAGAAGGAAGACCAAAATGTGGACATTTTATCCCTTCTTAAAAGAGGGAACAAAATACCCATGGAAGGAGTTGCAGAGACAACTATGGAGCAGAGACTGAAGGAAGGACAAGCCGGCCTGTTATAGCTGTCTCCTGAGAGGCTCTGACAGTACCTGACTAATAAAGAAGTAGAGGCTCACAGTCATCCATTGAACTGAGTACAGGGTCCCCAATGAAGGAGTTAGAGAAAGGACCAATGGAGCGAGGGGTTTGCAGCCCCTTAGGACCAACAACAATATGAACTAACTAGTACCCTCAGAGCTCTTAAGGACTCAACCACCAACCAAGGAGTATACATGGTGGGACTGATTGTTCCGACAGCACATGTATAATAGAGGATTGCAAAGTCAGTCATCAATGAGAGTGGAGGCCATTGGCCCTGTAAAAGTTCTGTGCTCTGGTGTAGGGGAACACCAGGGTCAGTAAGTAGGAAAGGGTGGGGTGGCAAGCAGGGGGAGGGGAAAGGCAACAGGGGTTTGTTCTTGTTGTCTTTT
>NC_045030.1:89965673-89975142 GCF_008632895.1 Mastomys coucha
AGGAATTTTTCCAATGTAAAAAATAATGTATATTGAGATGAATCATCTTAATTTGATCCCTGATAACTGTATAAAAGAATCACCCAATCATAAAATACTGTGTGTTTATAAGTACCAATTTAATTTTAAGAGTAATTTTTCCAATTTCAATATTGCTTGTGTTAATAATATATTTTTACAAATCAATATTATAAAAAGTTAAAATTTTTTAAATTATATGATTCTATTTCCTCTATATATTAAAGAATACCTTGCACTAAGAAAGTAGTGTTTTAGTAAAATAATGTTAAAATGAAAAATAAAATAAAGTAAAATAAAATAAAAAGAAATACAAGGGAATACAGGTAAACAGGTAAAGACTCTTAAAGAGGAAACACAAAAAAATCCCTAAAAGAACTACAAGAAAACACAATCAAACAGGTGAAAGAAATGAAGAAGACCTAAAAATCCAAGACCTAAAAATAGAGGTAGAAACAATTAAGAAATCACAAGGAGAGACAGCTCTGGAGATAGAAAACCTAGGAAAGAAGTCAGGACTCATTGATGCAAGTATCACCAACAGAATACAAGAGATAGGAGAAAGATTCTCAGGTGCAGAAGATACCATAGAAAACATTGACATAACAGTCAAAGAAAATGCAAAATGCAAAAAGCTCCTAACCTAAAACATCCAGGAAATCCAGGACACAATGAGAACACCAAACCTAAGGATAATAGGTATAGAAGAAAATGAAGATTCCCAACTTAAAGGCCAGTAAATATCTTCAACAAAATTATAGAAGGAAACTTCTCTAACCTAAAGAAAGAAATGCCCAAGAAGATAAAAGAAGACTACAGAACACCAAATAGATATAACCAGAAAAGAAATTCTTCCCATCACATAATAATTAAAACACCAAATGAAACTAAACAAAGAAAGAATATTAAAAACAGTAAGGTAAAAGGATCAAGTAGCATATAAAGGCAGACCTATCAGAATTATACTAGACTTCTCATCAGAGACTATGAAAGCCTGAAGATCCTGGACATATGTCAATCAGACCTTAAGAAAACAGAAATGCTATCCCAGGATATTGTACCCAGCAAAACTCTCAATTACCATAGATGGAGAATATCAGATATTCCATGACAAAAACAAATTTGCACAATATCTTTCCACAAATATAGCCCTTCAAAGGATAATAAATGGAAAGTTCCAACACAAGGAGGGAAAATATGCCCTAGAAAAAGCAAGAAAATAATCTTCTTTTAACAAACCAAAAGGAAGATAGCCACATAAACATAATTCCATCTCTACAAATAAAAATAACAGGAAGAAACCTTTACTTTCTTTAATATCTCATAATATTAATGGACTCAATTCCCCAATAAAAAAGACATAGAATAACAGACTGGATACATAAACAAGTCCTAACATTTTGCTGCATACAGGAAAACCAACTCAGTGACAATGACAGACACTGAGAGTAAAAAGCTGAAAAACTATTTTCCAAGAATATGGTTCAATGAAAAAAGGCAGGAGTAGCCATTCTACTATCAAATAAAATCGACTTTCAACCTAAAGTTCTCAAAAAAACATAAGGAACGACACTTCATACACATGAAAGGAAAAATCTACCAAGAAGAAGTCTCAATTCATCTGTGCTCCGAATGCAAGTGCATCCATATTCATAAAATAAACTTTACTAAAGCTCAAAGCACATATTGCACCTCACACAATAATAATGGGAGACTTCAACACTCCACTCTCAACAATGGACAGATCATGGAAACAGAAACTAAATAGAGAAACAGTGAAATTAACAAAAGTTATGAACCAAATGGATTTAACAGATATATATTGAACATTTTTTCCTAAAACATAAAAATATACCTTCTTCTCAGTACTTCATGGTACCTTCTCAAAAATTGGCCACATAATTGGTCACAAAACAGGCCTCAACAGATACACGAAGATTGAAATAATCCCATGTATCCTATCAGATCACCACAGACTAAGGCTGGTCTTCAATAACAACATAAACAATAGAAAGCCCACATACACATGGAAGCTGAACAGCACTCTATTCAATGATAACTTGGGTAAAGAAGGAATAAAGAAAGTAATTATAGACTTTTTAGAGTTCAATGAAAATGAAGCCACAATGTACCCAAACTTGTAGGACACAAGGAAAGCAGTCCTAAGAGGAAAACTCATATCTTTGAGTGCCTCAAAAAAGAAACTAGAGTACGCATTCACTAGCTGCTTGATAGCACATCTGAAAACTCTAGAACAAAAAGAAGCAAATACACTCAAGATGAGTAGATGGCAGGAAATAATCAAACACAGGGTTGAAATCAACCAAATAGAAGCAAAAAGAACTATACAAAGAATCCACCAAATGAGGAAATTGTTCTTTGAAAAAAATCAACCAAATAGATAAATCCTTAGCCAGACTAACCAGAGGGCACAGAGACAATACCCAAATTAACAAAAGAAGAAATGAAAAGTGAGACATAACAACAGAAACCAAAGAAATCCAAAAAATTCATCAGATACTACTACAAAAGCCTATAGTCAACAAAATTGGAAAATCTGGATGAAATTGATAATTTTCTAGACAGATACCAGGAACCAAAGTTCAATCAGGATCAGATAAATGAACTAAACAGTCCCATAACCCCTAAAGAAATAGAAACAGTCATTAATAGTCTTCCAACCAAAAACCAAAACAAAAACAAAAAACAAAAAAACAAAAACAAAACAAACAAACAAACAAAAAAGAAACAAATACAGGACCAGATGGGTTTACTGCAGACCTTCAAAGAAGACCTGAAACCAATACTCTTCAAACTATTTATCAAAATAGAAACAGAAGGTACTGTACCCAATTCATTTTATGAAGCCACACTTACTCAGATACCTAAAGCATGCAAAGACCCAACAAAGAAATAGAACTTCAGACTAATTTCCCTCATGAATGTTGATGCAAAAAATACCCAATAAAATTCATGCAAATGGAACCCAAGATCACATCAAAACAATCATCCATCATGATCAAGTAGGCTTCATTTCAGGGATACAAAGATGGTTCAATATATGAAAATCCATCAATATAATCCACTATATAAATAAACTCAAAGAAAATAACCACATGATCATTTCATTAGATGTTGAGAAAGCTTTTGACAAAATCCAACACCCCTTCATGATAAAAGTCTTGGAGAGATCAGGAATTCAAGGTCCATACCTAAACATTGTAGAAGCAATATACAACAAACCAGTAACCAACATCAAACTCAATGGAGAGAAACTTGAAGCAATCCCACTAAAATCAGGGACTCTCTCACTACTTATTCAATATAGTACTCAAAATCCTAGAAAGGGCAATTAGACAACAAAAGGAGGTCAAAGGGATACAAACTGGAAAGGAAGAAGTAAAAATATTACCATTTGCCAATGATATGATAGTATACTTCAGTGACCCCAAAAATTCCACCAGAGAACTCAAGCTGATAAACAACTTCAGCAAAGTGGCTGAATATAAAATTAACTCAAACAAATCAGTGCCCTTCCTCTACTCAAAGGATAAACAAGCTGAGAAAGAAATTTGGGAAACAACACCCTTCACAATAGTCACAAATAATATAAAATACCTTGGTGTGACTCTAACTAAGGAAGTGTAAGATCTGTATGACAAGAACTTCAAGTCTCTGAAGAAAGAAATAGAGTATCTCAGAAGATGGAAATATCTGCCATGCTCAAGGATTGGTGTGATTAATGTAGTAAAAATGGCCATCTTGCTGAAAGTAATCTACAGATTCAATGCAATCCCCTACAACATTCCAACACAATTCTTCATAGAGTTAGAAAGAGAAATTTCCAAATTCATCTAGAATAACAAAAAAACAAAACAAAACAAAACAAAAACTAGGATAATGGAAACCATTCTCAACAATAAAAGAAATTTTTGGGGAATCACCATCCCTGACCTCAAGCTGTACTACGGAACAATTATGATTAAAAACTGTATGGTTTTTGTACAGTGACAGGCAGGTAGATCAATGGAATAAAATTGATGACCCAGAAATGAATCCACACTGCAATGGTTACTTGATCTTTGACAAAGGAGCTAAAACCATCCAGTGGAAAAAAGGCAGTATTTTCAATAGGTGATGCTGGTTCAACTCTTGCATATAGAAGAATGCAAATGGATCCATTCTTACCTCCTTATACAAAGCTCAAGTCCAAGTAGAACAAGGACCTCTACAAAAAAACAGATACACTGAAACTAATAGAAAATAAAGTAGGGAAGAACTTTGAGCACATGGGCACAGGGGAAAGTTTCCTGAAGAGAACACCAACAGATTATGTGCTAAGATCAAGAAACAACAAATAGGACCTCATAAAATTGCAAAGCTTCTGTAAGCAAAGGACACTGTCAATAAGACAAAAAGACATCTAACATATTGGGAAAAGATCTTTACCAATCCTACATCCCATAGAAGGCTAATATCCAATATATACAAAGAACTGAAAAAGTTAAGAGTCCTGAGAATCAAATAACCCTATTAAAACCAGGGTGCAGAGCTCGAGAAAGGATTCTTTAACTGGAAATATCTAGTGGCCAAGAAACACCTAAGGAAATGTTCAACAACCTTATTTATAAGGGAAATGCAATTCAAAACAACTCTGAGATTCCACCTCATACCCGTCAGAATGGCTAAGATCAAAAACTCAGGTGACAGCAGATGCTGGCAAAGATGTGGAGGAAGAGGAATACTCCTACATTGCTGGTGGGATTGCAAGCTGATACAACCACTCTGGAAATCATTTTGGCTATTCCTCAGAAAATTGCACATGGTACTACCTGAGTACCCAGCTACACCACTCCTGGGCATATATCCAGAAGATGCTCCAACATGTAATAAGGATACATGCTCCATTATGCTCACATCAGCCTTATTTATAATATCCAAAATTTGGAAACCACCCACATGTCCCTCAATAGAAGAATGGATAAAGAAAATACAAAACATTTACATAATGGAGTACTACTCAGCTATTAATAATTTATGAAATTCTTAGGCAAATGGATAGAACTAGAAAATATAATCCTGAGTGCAGTAACCCAATCACAGAAGAACACACATGTTATGCACTAACTGATAAGTGTATATTAGCCTAGAAGCTTGTGTATACACAAGATACAATTCACAGACCCTACGAAGCTCAAGAAGATGTAAGACCAAAGTGTAGATACATTAGCCCTTCTTAGAATGTGGAACAAAATATCCATGGGAGGAGATACAAAGACAAATTGTGAAGTAAAGACTGAACGAAAGACCATCCAGAGACTGCCCCTCGTGGGGATCCATCCCACATACAGTCACTAAACCCAGACACTATTGTGGATGACAGCAAGTGCTTCTTGACTGGACCCTGATAATGTTGTCTCCAGAGAGGCTCTGCTAGTGCCTGACATATACAGAGGTGGGTCCTCTCAGCCAACCATTGGACTGAGTACATGGTGCTTAATGGAGGAACAAGAGAAAGGGCCCAAGGAGGTTATGGATTTGCAGCCCCATAGGAGGAACAATAATATGAACCAACCATTACCCCAAGAGCTCCTAGAGAACAAACTACCCACACAAGAGTACACATGGACGTTCTCATGGTTGCAGGTGCATATGTAGCAGAGCATGGTCTTGTTGGACATCAATGGGAGGAGAGGCCCTTTGTCTTGTAAAGGCTTGATGCTTCAGTGTAGGGTGATGACAGTACATGGAAGTGGGTGTGGGTGGGTTGGTAAGCAGGGGGAGCAGGATGGGATAGGGTGTTTTCAGAGTGGAAACAGGGAAAGGGGATAACATTTGAAATGTAAATAAAGAAAATATCTAATAAAAAATATCTGGATTAAAAATTTCATCTTCAAAAAATTCCATCTTACCTCAAAGATCCAGATTAGAAGTAGATCTTCCTATTTCAGATTAATCAACAATTGATTATAGGTTTGACTTCCATTTTTGGATTTCACTTAATTCTAGATATATGTAGTCAAGTTGACAATGAAGAATAGGCATGACAGTTTTTTGTTTATTTAAAATTTTTCCTGTATGTAAATAATTTACAAAATTAGTCAGGAGTATATTCTGAAAATTAGTTGAAGGACTCTTTCAACTGATTATAACTGCTGAGGTATGTTAGTGAGTTTTTCTTTATTATGCTCAAACATAAGAAATAATTTATAAAGGGGGAAACATTTATTTTCATCCATTGTTTCAGAGGTTTCAGTACATAGATAGACCAGGCCACTCAGATCTTGTAGTTGTGCAGCATGACATGGCATAGGATTTCAGGTTACAGAAACTTCATGGAATCAAAAACCAAACCAAATCAAACCAAACCAAACCAAACCAAACCAAACCAAATCAGACCAACCAACCAACCAACCAAACAAACAAACCAACAAATAAACAAGCAAACAAACCAGAAAGAGATTATGCACTTATTAAGTCTTTCTAGGACACTTGTATTGACCAACTTCCTTCTCCTACTTCCTAGTAGCAGATGACCAACTCTTTACCTTGAGTGCCCTTGGAACATTCCAGACACAGATCATCATAAAAGGTGCTAATTTATAGTTTGTGTT
Source organism: Mastomys coucha (assembly GCF_008632895.1). NCBI lineage: Eukaryota > Metazoa > Chordata > Mammalia > Rodentia > Muridae > Mastomys > Mastomys coucha. The sequence continues at coordinate 89,972,306 of NC_045030.1, forward strand.
GGTATCATATACACAATTTTATAAAATTTTCAAAATCTAATATCCTAAATTCTAATATTTTTCTATCTCTGAAATTTAGGATAAGTCTCTGTGATGACCTCAGATTGAGAATGTTAAAGAACTGTGTAAGCAAAAGTAAATTCTTCTTTCCATCTGAGATAGAATTTCATAACTCAAAAATAGGTCAGAAATGTGATATAACTCACAAATGGCCAAACCCACATACTATAGAGGATGCCAAGCAGGGCTTAATGACAGGAGCCTGATATAGCTGTCTTCTGAGAGGCTCTGCCAGAGCCTAACCAATATAGGTGCAAATGCTCACAGCCAACCACTGGACTAAGCACAGGGACCCCCCAGTGGATGAGTTAGAGAAAGGATTGAAGGAGCTGAAGGTGTTTGCAACCCCATAGCAAGAACAACAATATCAACCAACCAGAACCCTCACTCCAGAGCTCCCAGGGACTAAATCACCAACCAAAGAGTTCACATAGAGAGGCTCTTGGCTACAGCAGCATATGTAGCAGAGGATGGCATTGTCTGGCATCAATAGGAGAGGCCCTTTGACTTATGAAGGCTTGATTTCTCAGTGTAGGGGAATACCAAGATGGTGAGGTGGGAATGGGTAGGTGGGAGGGAGAGCACCCTTATAGAAGCAGGTGAGGGTGGATGGGATGGGGGGGGAGGTTGGAGGGGAGACCTGGAAAGGGGATAACATTTGAAATGTAAATACATAAAATAGCTAATAAAAAAGAAAAAAGTAATTCTACGTCAATCTGTAGGTCATGGGGCCAACAACATTTGTGAAGTTCCTCCTCCTACAGGCAGTTTTGTCTAATGCAAACTAATTAAAAAGAACCTCTTTATAGTTACGCCTGTCCTGGGGCCAGAGGTTGGAGTGGGGATGAGGCACGATGTACAAAATAAACAGATAATAATCAGATATCAAACCAATGTGTTGTAGGAATATTAAAATCGCAATGGTTAGTGTTGTATATAAAGCTAATTGTTTTCCAAATTCAGAAATGTAATGGAGAAGTGTTTTATTTTTTATTATTTTGTATTTGATATTTTCTTTATTTACATTTTAGGTGTTATTCTCTTTCCTGATTTCCCCTCTGAAAACCCCTATCCCATCCTCCCTCCCCCTGCTTCTATGAGGGTGTTCCCCCACACATCCACCAACTCCTGCTTCACTGCCTTGCATTGCTGTACACTGGGGCATCTAGCCTTCTGTTTTCATTGTGGTTGGTGGGGGTTTTATTTTGTTTTTTTAATTAACATTGGAATAAGAAAGCAGCATTACATTACAGATTGAATCTTAAGTTTTTCAAAAATATATAGAGAGAAGTGATGTTTTACTGGTAGAAATTGGTCATAATTTTTTAGTAATCAGAAATTCCATATAGCAGTATACTAATATCAATTTTATCTGAGTTGTTTGTATTGCATTAGATTTGCATTTCTTATGGCATTGTTTTCTTAAGGTATTTCCATGGAATTCAAAATTTTTCTTTAATATCATTCCTCTATACACTGAAGACAATTTTCTAACTTTTATCTATATAAGCTTATTTGCTTCCTGGAAACCTTAAGGGTATTTTAAGTCTCAAATTGGTAAGGGATTTTAGTAAGTTAATTTCTTCATAAACAGATTAAATATAAATAGGATATGAGAAAATAAGTGGTCATTTGTTAAGCTTAATGTCCAATTCTCTGGTCGCAAAAGTTGTAATGATGCTGCATATTTTATGCTGATTTATTTTACCATCAATTTTTAAATATCAAATGGGTCTGAAAATTCAATTTGGAATGAATACCATCATACACACACACACACACACACACACACACACACACACACACACACGGGTAAGTTGGAGGGCAGAAATAGATGTTGGATATAGTCATATTCAATTATCTGTATGAAATTCTCAATAATAAGGAAATTATTTTAAAAATTAGTAAGAATCATTGACATTAAAAAACAAGGTAAAATCATGATCATAGATTAATAAGGACAGTATTAAAAATTTTATTTGTTGTTTGTGAGTCAAAGGAAATTTCCATATGTGACTCCTAGTATACAAATGATTTAAAAATTCTGTTGCTTAATATTATCAAAAACATTGCCATTTCTTAATCTATATTTTTACTATGAAAGTATAATAGTCTATATATTTTTATTTTTTTCCCTGAGACAAAGTTTCATGCTGAAGCACATGTTAGCTAGGAACTGACTCTGGGTGACCTCACACTTGTGGTAATCTACTTCATCTCTTCCTCCTAATCTTGGGATTAAGAGCATGAGCCACTATTCCTAAAAATTATTTCAAAAACTTATTTCATTTTCTTAAAGTGTATCATGTGATATCAATGTCTTTGTAGGAGACAGAAGAGAAGTCACAAATATGGGCTCCTTCAGACCTAGGTTAATATTTTACTCTACCCAACTGGCATATGTTAGAACATTGACAGTAGACTCATAATATTCAGTGCTACTGAGCATGCTATACAGCCCGGAATTGTCATAGGATGTGGAAATCTCTGTACTTGAATATCTTTGTATCTATCCTCTATGTTTTTCACAAAACATTTAAAGTTCTGTTACTCATTCACATCTCTATGTGGGTTCATATCATGGTGTATGAAGCTCTCCTGTCACTGCATACTCACTTAAAGTTGCTAATTTTCTCCACTGTGACTTCTTATGCATTGTACTATGGTATGTACAAATGAGAGAACACATGTGAACACCAGAGAGTGCCATTGTCTTAGTCAGGGTTTCTATTCCTGTACAAACATCATGACCATGAAGCAAGTTGGGGAGGAAAGAG
>NC_045030.1:89976792-89981822 GCF_008632895.1 Mastomys coucha
CAACTGAAGTTCCCTTCTGTGATAACTCCAGCCTGTGTCAAGTTGACACACAAAACCAGCCAGTACAGCCATGTATTATAGGTACCAGCTCAGTTACTTGCTGTAAGTCAAGAATGAACATCTTTTTTCTTGGACATGAGCTGTCCTTTAGCTATGGTTGCCTGAACAGAGTCCTGGGAGCCTTCCCCATCCAAGGTCTGTAGGACTTCATAGAGATTCCCCCTACCTTCCACTCCAAGTAGCTGTATATTTTCATTCATTCTCCTGGCCCTCTGGTCTTCTCTCTTATCTGTCTTCATACCTTATCCTGCCCTCTTGTCACACCCAGATCCCACCCCACATTTGAGCTTTCCTTCTTGTTTAACTTACATGGATATTTGGAATTCATCATGGGTATTCTGTACTTCTTGGCTAATATCCACTTAAAGGGAATATGCACTGGGACCTGAAGAGACCACATTCATTATTCAGACAGGACTGATAGTAGAGGGATGGGAACATGAACTCACCTACAAAACTACCAAATTTCTCTTGTTTAAAACAACCACAGAAACAAAAATTGAGCAGACCACCATTTATCCTTTGAGTAGAGGAAGCCTACTTATTTGAGTTAATTTTATATCCAGCCACTTTGATGAAGTTGTTTATCAGTTGTAGGAGTACTCTGGTGGAGATTTTGAGTTTGCTTATGTATACTATCATATGATCCACAAATACTGATATCTTGATTTCCTCCTTTCCAATTTGTATCCCTTTGATATCCTCTTGATTTCCTTTTGTTGCCTAATTGTGCTGTCTGGAACTTTGAGTGCTATACTGAATAGAAAGGAGGAGAGTGGGCACCATTGTTTTATCTCTGATTTTAGTGGGATTGCTTCAATTTTTCTGAACTTAGTTTGATGTTGGATATTGGTTTCCTGTATTGCTTTTATTATGTTTAGGTATGGACCTTGAATTACTGACCTGTCCAATACTGTTAACATGAAGAGGTATTGTATTTTGTCAAATGCATTTTTAGCATCTAATGAGATGATCATGTATTTTTTCCTTTGAGTTTATATAGTAGATTTTATAGTGTTTATATAGTATACTATGTTGATGGATTTCCTTATATTGAAACATCCGTGCATCCCTGGGATGAAACCTACTTGATCATGGTAAATGATCATTTTAGTGTGATCTTGAATTCAGTTTGTGAGAATTTTAAGGGGGGATTCAACCTGTAGAGACCACCTCCAGTAGATAGGCACAGCACCCAGTGGGTGGCTGGTGCCACCCACACATCTCAAAGTTTTTAACCCAGAAATGTTCCTGTGCAAAGGAAATACTGGGACAAAAAATAGAACAGAGACTGAAGAAAAGGCCATCCAGAGACGACCTGTCTCCACGAGGATGTTTCCATCCCCGACCCCCACCCACCAGATCTCTAAATTCCTTGGAGCCTCTAGTCTCTTGAGGGTTAGGTATATCTCTGACTGAACATGGACCCAGCATCCTCTGCTGTGTATATGTTAGGGGCCTCATATCAACTGGTGTATGCTGCCTGGTTAATGGTCCAGTGTTTGAGATATCACTGGGTCCAGGTTATTTGAGACTGCTGGTCTTCCTACAGGGTGTCCCTCTTCCTCAGCTTCTTCCAGATTTTCCCTAATTCAACCAGCTTCTGTCCATTGGTTAGGTACAAATATAGGCATCTGACTCTTTCAGTTGCTTGTTGAGTCTTTTGGAGGACAGTCATGATAAGTCCCTTTTTGTGAGCGCTCCATAGCCTCAGTAATAGTGTCAGGCCTTGGGACCTCCTCTTGAGCTGGATACAATTTTGGGCCTGTGGCTGGACCTTCTTTTCCTCAGGCTCTTCTCCTTTTCCATCCCTTAAGTTCTTTCAGACAAGAACAATTATGTGTCAAAGTTTTGACTGTGGGATAGAAACCCCCTCCCTTACTTGATGTACTGTCTTCCTGCTGGAGGTGGGCTCTATAAGTTCCCTCTCCCTACTGTTGGGCATTTTATCTAAGGTTCCTCCTTTTGAGTCCTGAGAGTCTCTCACCTCTCAGGTCTCCGGTGTATTCTGGAGAGTCCTCCCAACCTCCTATCTCCCGAGGTTGCTTGTTTCCATCCTTTCTGCTGACCCTTGGGGCTTCAGTCCTTTTCCCTCATGCAATACCAAATCATATTCCCCTGTTCCCTACCCCCATCCACTTTCCCTCCAAGGTCCTACCTTCCCTCTCCACTTGTGATTGCTTTCTTCTCTCTCCCAAATGGAACTGAGGCATCTTCACTTGGGAACTTCAGCTTGTTGACTTTTTTGAGTTCTGTGGACTGCATCTTGGGTATTCTGTACTTTTTTTTTTTTGATTAATATCTACTTATTAGTGAGTACACACCAGGCATCTCCTTTTGGGTCTGAGTTACCTCACTCAGGATGATTTTTTTCTACTTCCATCCATTTGCCTGCAAAACTCAGGATGTCCTCACTCTTAATAGCTGAGTAGTATTTTCAAATATAACAAAACTTATAAAGATAATTTGAATGAAACTGTATGAACAGATAGCATTCCAGTTACATTATGAATAGCAGAGGAATGATAAGTGATAGGAATAAAATTGTAGAGAGGTGACAATGAAAGGAAAAAAGTCAACAATTACTGGGAGAAAATAAAAATGCAAAAGACTGTGACACAGGGAAAGAGAAGGACTTATTGAGAAAGAATAAAAGTAGAGATGGACAGAAATTTGTGTGGGGGCATCAGAGAAGAAAAATGTATGATAATTATATAGATAGAGAAAGGCAGAGACAGAGATAAGAAAAAAGAAAATATCATAATGAATTCCTTCCCTTCTTGTGGTTTAAAAAAAAACTGATAAAAATTTAAAAATTGACTTAAGAAATACTGCTTGTATTCAGGTAATACTTTTAAATTTTTCATTCAATAGCAATTATAATTTGAGTACTTAAATTTTTGTTGAAATCTAGACTAAGGAGATAGGTTTAATCTGTGATTTAAAAATTATAAACAATGGTGATCTTTTGTGTGTTTCAGAGGAATGAATATACACAGGAACATATATTTAGGTAACAAGAAAAAAAGAAGTACAATTAAAAACAAAAATCAAAAGATTTTTTGGCAAACAAGATTAAATTAGAATGATATATTATCATGAAAATGAAAGATGAGGAAACTTAAACACCATTATAGGTTACTGAATGTTTAAGTGTCAGATTAGAGATTGGGAACTTGAAAAGTATATTGAATAAGTAATACTAGGCAAGTCAATTATTCACATCATTGATTATGGAATGTGACAGTGCTCTATAAAGCCAAATTAATTTGGGTATATACTAGAAATGCTAGTTCAAAGTTATTTGTGAGTAAGCATGTTAATTATAACTCTGAGGATAAGGTTCCTTCGCATACATGAAAAGGTAGAAAAGGAAAATGAGATAGGCTCCTTTCAAAAGCATGGCAATATATATGTATATCAACATATATATCAATACATACATATATATATATATATATATGACACCATTTTGTGATATTCTTTTTTAAAGACAATTCCAAAACTATGGTATATATAATTACAATGATTAAACACTAGAAAAATAAAAGAAAATAAGAAATGTTTATTACAGATAGAGTGACATGTGACAGGAGATATTGAGGCAAGTAACATAGCTCACTGACAACCAACTTTCTTATCATGCAAAGGGCCTTTGGTTTAATATGTAGCACTTCCAAGTAGATATATGGGTTACATTGCCAGAGTGTATAAACTGGCAATATATTTGTACTCTGACAATAAAGGCTTCTATTGCTTGTTTGTAATTTAATTCTGGTTCATTTTGGGCATCTTCATTTCATATGCTCCAAAGTCATCTTCATTGCTTGTGCATTGGTTTGATAGGAAATTATCATTTATTGATAAAAACCAAAGCCCCAAGGGGAGAAAGGATTACGTGGTGCTAATATTAATACTGATGAACCAAGTTTTGCTTACTTAGGGTATTGTTGCTTTATATCATGCTAGAAAATGTGAAATTCTTCTTTTTTCTGTTTTATTTGGCTTTGCACAACAGTTCTTGAAATGTATTGTCAATTTGATTGGCATGTTCCACATTTTGTAGTACTAGGATTAAGCTTTTAGGATAATTTGTTTATTTAATTTAGAAATTCTCATTCTAAGTGAAGGTCTCATAATTACATTGTTCAATAATTTCTCCTAATGTGTGGAGGGAGGACACTTTAGCAAATTAAAGATAAGACAAAAATCCATTTCATTACTTAATGACACCTTTCTAGTAACTAATTCATCCATCTTATAAAATTAAGGATTTTTTTCCTTTAGATTTTATCAAAACCTGATTGACAGAAATCAAACACATATTCTTGAAAGGCACTGTTGGAAATTCAGTGATGGAAAATATACCATGGTTGTATTTAGTAGACAAGAAGAAAAATTAAAAACTACTATAATGTTTTGAAATATTTGAATAATTTATTTTCAGTATAACAACCATAAAATGCTTCCATATTGGTGATAAATATCTACACAAATTCATGTGCATTAAAAGATTACAAATTTATGCAAATACAAATAAATAAATAGAAGCAAAAATTTCAATGTTATCACTGTATTTACCTAAATTGTCAGTTACTAAAACGTCAATTGCTTGATCTCTATTTTGCAACATGGAAGTGCTACATTTTATGAATGCTTTGCCTTTGTAAGACCTTTCTGAATCTTACAAAAATTTTGAATATTTAAAAAAAATACAGTATTTTTCTATTTATACTTCTGTTTCAAATGTTCCAAATCATATATGACTATATTTGAAAGATGGGCATATTTATTTGGCATGTAATTTTTTATTAGTATTTGGAAACATGTGGAAAGGTAGATCTAGAGGAAACACTCTTTTGCATATAAAAGTTGTAATACTGCTGGGTGATGGTGGCACACGCCTTTAGTCCCAGCACTTGGGAGGCAGAGGCAGGTGAATTTCTGAGTTCGTAGCCAGCTTGGACTAC
>NC_045030.1:89982021-89984755 GCF_008632895.1 Mastomys coucha
AAAAAAAAAAAAAAAAGTAAAGAAAAGTTGTAATACTTCAAGTCTTCTTCATTCAGCAAGTAAGAAATAAGTTTTGTTTAATCAATTGATAATAAAATGTTCTGTTTTAAAACAAGATCAATATCATAATCAATCAGTCAATCAAGAAATTGTCTTATCCACTAGACACATTCTGGAAATGGAGTATACCTCTTATACATTATCAAATCAAAACATATAGGATTATTTTCCCAGTTAAATGAACAGGTATGCTCAGCAAATACTCTATAATAATTTACCTGATAGTAGTGATGACCTGCCATGCATGTAACACTTCATAGCAATAGAGGATACTTAGAAATATTATACATAGTCCTGTTACATAAGAGCTGTCTATTTGAACTGAGTATAAGTCATGACAGAACACAATATATAACTCTACAAGAGAAAATCATGAAACTAGACAGCAATATAAAGAATGATCGCAAGCAATGTGTGATAAGTGATGGCAGAGATACATACTTGAGATGCTTCAAGAAAGAAAATGTCATTCTTGCTGTTTATTCAATGTAATTATTTATCAACTAGTTCCAAAGCATTAGTCAAATGTGTGTGTGTGTGTGTGTGTGTATATATATATATATATATATATATATATATATATATATATATAAAATTATTTGGAACCATGTATATTATTTCTGTGTTTATATACAATGAAGGGCTTGGTTAAAAAATTTAGAAGATCTATCTTGATATAACAAATAAAGTAACCACTACATTTGTTTTAGAAAATCAGGATTAATGTATGTGCTTTTTCTAATTTTCCAGGTAAGATATGAGTAAATTTTTTTTAGTCTTTATCTTTGCTTTGACCACTTGTTTATCTGGAATCTGGAAATGTTATTAATGTTACTGGTCTAAAGATTCTGGGTAACATTCTGTATGAACATAATCTTATGTCTGAGCTTCTAACACTATCAGCACCATTCTAGATAACAACCTTCTTAGGATGGAGAAAAACCTACAGTCCAAACTGGGAAGAGAAAGCTTATGTTCATGTCATCTTTTCTTCAGGGCTGATAATATGTCATTCATCAAATATTCAATATACATGAGATATCAGCATGGTATCCAAATAATTATTGATAAAATATAAATTATTGCATAAGTTTCATTTAGATGGAAATTAGATTTGTAGTATTGGATTCTGATCATAATATTAAGATTCAAACTAATTCCAAGAGAACTTGATATAGTTTAAATGTCTAGTTTTGGAGAACCCCACAATTAAGGTCATAGTTCCTTATATCTGGATAACTCTTCAAACGTAGGGTTCTATTTCTTAGTAGGTCTTCCCTTTCTCTGAGGGGCCTTCTTTGGAGAATGTCTTTGAGCATAGATGTCTGACCTTATTTGAAGGATGACCCTGCACAGAGCTTACTGCAAGTCTGCATGATTCACCACATGAGTCTTGCCACTTCTTCTAGTCCAGATGATAATTATGTACTATGTTAAGACCAATGAGACCTTCCTGCATAAAACCCAAAAGAACCGTTATATATCTCTAGAACAATAAAATGACCTGTTTTTCTGAAACTGAGTTCTGGAAGTTCTTTAGACATACTCATGGTTGTCCAAAACCTCTTTGCCACATGGGCCAATGTCCAATAACAAAAAGCCAAGGAGGGACCCACAGCTGGCACTGGAATAGGGACCTCTAGAATGTGTGGAGTTTGTGATTATCCTTCCAAGTGTAAAGGCATTTCCCACGAACTGACTTGCCTAAGGATTGTGCCTCTTTTCCTTTCTTTGCTTCATACTCTTTGTTTCTACCTTCACCAAAAGCCTAGATATGGTTTGAGGACAACTGAAGCCTTATGGTTGGGCCAACTCCCCAACATTTGCAGAAGGTCTCCCTACCCTCTTTCAGAATCCTGACAGCCCAACTAGGTATAGGCAATAACATTTTCACGGCTCATAAAAACCTAGTAATGCAGCAACCAGTTAAATGTCACTAGGATAGTTGCTAGTCTCTTAAATATGTGAGAAGGATTGTGCTCAGTGGTGCATATTCAATCTCCTACTGGCCCCAGGAACTTAAGTGCTACTGAGGACACTTCCTTTCATTTCTATAATAGGTAACTCAACATCACTTCAGAAGGATTTCCAAACCCATTCCCTTAGGGTCTTACTTAAATCAAAACAAGGTAAAAATCTCCCAAAAGGAGCCACTGAGCAGCTCTGTGATTTTAGAGATGTTTAGAACAATTATCTCCAGCCACCTCAGGCACTACATCCCAGGGATGCATATGTCCCATATGTTTTTTTACCCATTAATCTCAGGTATCAAGACAATATCCTACCTGTTATCTTGGTACCCTTTTCTGGCAATATTTTGTCTAACTTGAATATAACATTCAGCTCTAAACAAGATTTCCCATTGTATAAATAGATGACTAGGGGAAGTAGATTAGCATATGTCTCTCTTGTCATAAGAGAGTTGTTAAGAGGTTGTTATTGAAACTTTGGAAAATAGATTTGGTCCACTGGGCATGAATTCTGTCCTTGCAGTCAGCAAATATGATCACAGCAAGAACAAATCCACATCCCCTGGTCAATTAATAAATTGGAACTATGACAAACTTTAGGGTCCCATGTTGTAGCCACAACATAGACTAATTCAAAATATTTTAAATGAAGAGATTGAATCCTGGAAAGGAGATTGTCCACCAAATGACCCAATTTTCTTTAA
>NC_045030.1:89984977-89992676 GCF_008632895.1 Mastomys coucha
TGACCTGAGACTCTTCCAGATTTTATATTAAGAGGGCAAGACAGTTTAGACAGAAAAATAACAGATCCTGCTGCCAAACAATCCTTTCTTGGAAAGAATGACCCCAGAACACAGACAGGAATACGAAGGACTAGAAAATGAACATCATGAAAAACTGGACCATTGTCACTCATGACATTGGGACTGTTTCAAACCAAGGCTCATCTTTTACCCAGGGTTTTTCAACCACAACACAGACTATTTCAAAATATTTTATTTTTTATTAGTTATTTTATTTATTTATATTTCAAATGTCTAGCTTCCTGGTTTCCCCTCTGTAAACCTCCAATTCTACCCCATCCCCCTGCCTCTATGAGGTTGCTTGCCCATCCACCTATCTACTCCCACCTCACCACCCTAGCATCTCCCTATTCTGGGCCATCAAGCCTTCACAGGACCAACTGCCTCCCCTCACATTGCTGCCAGATAAGGCAGTCCTCTACTACATATGTTACTGGAGCCATGGTTCTCTCCATGTGTACTCTTTGTTTTATTGTTTAGTCCCTAGGAGCTCTGGAGTGTCCAGTTAGTTTATATTGTTGTTCATCCTATGGGGTTGCAATCCCCTTCAGCTCTTTCATCCCTTCCTCTAACTCTTTCATTGGTGTCTGCATGCTCAGTCTGATAGTTAGCTACAAGCATCTACATCTGTATTGGTCAGGCACTGACAGAGGCTCTTAGTGGACAGCTATACCAGGCTTCTGTCAGCAAGTGTTCACGACATCAGCCATAGTGTCTGGATTTTATGTCTACAGATGGGATAAATGCCCAGGTGGAACCATCTCTAGATGGCACTTTTTTCAGGCTCTGCTCCACTATTTGTCCCTGTATTTCCTTTAGACAGGAGAAATTATGGGTTACATTTTTGGAGATGGTGGGTGGCCCATCAGTCAAATGACGGGCATGCCTAACCACTGGATACTGTCTCTAAAGGTTCTATCTGCCCTTTGTTGGGTATCTCAGCTAATGCCATCTCTGTTAGGTCCTAGGAAACTCTTGCTTCCCTGACTTCTAGGAATTTCTAGTGGCTACCCCCAATTCCCCATCCTCCACTGCTACACACATCAGTTCAATTTTCTTACCCTCTGTGCTTCTCCCCTGTCTCCTCCCATACCTGATCCTGCCTACCCCCTTTTTTCTCTCCACCTCCTCTCTCCCTCCCAGGACTGTTCCTTGCTCTACCTCCCTTGACTATTTTGCTCTCCCTTCTAAGTAGGACTGAAGCATCCACACCTTGGTTTTCCTTTTCCTTGAACTTTATATGGTCTGTAAGTTATATAGTGGGAATTCCGAGCTTTGGGCTAATATCCACTTATCAGTGAGTACATACCATGTGTGGTTTGTTTGTTTGTGACTATGTTACCTTACTCAGGATGATATTTTCTAGTTCTATCCATTTGCCTAAGAATTTAATGAAGTCATTGTTTTTAATAGCTGAGTAGTAGTATTACATTGTTTAATGAACCATATTTTCTGTATCCTTTCCTCTGCTGAGGGACATCTGGGTTCCTTTCAGCCTCTGGATATTATAAATAAAGCTGCTATGAACATAGTGGAGCATGTGTCTTTGTTATACACTGGATCATCTTTTGGGTAAATGCCCAGGAGTGGTATAGCTGGCTATTCTGATAGAACTATTTCCATCTTTCTGGGGAACCACCAAACTGACTCCAAGAGTGCCTGTACTAGCTTGCAATTTGACCAACAATGAGGGAGTGTTCCTCTTTCTCAATATCCTCTCTTGCATCTGCTGTCACCTGAGCTTTTGATCTCAGCCATTCTGACAAGTGTGAGGTGGAATCTAGGGTCATTTTGATTAGCATTTCCCTAATGACTAAGGATGTTGAACATTTCTTTAAGTGCTTCTCAGGCATTCAAGATTCCTAAGTTGAGAGTTCTTTGTATAGCTCTGCACCCCATTGTTAAATAGTGTTACTTGGTTCTATGGAGTCTAACTTCCTGAATTATTCATATATACTAAATATTAGCCCTCTTTTGGATGTAGTGTGGGTAAAGATCTTTTCCCAATCTGTAGGTTGCCATTTTGTCCTACTAACAGTGTTCTTTGCCTTATAGAAGTTGTTCAATTTTATGAGGTCCCATTTGTTGATTCCTGATCTTAAGGCATAAACCAATGGTGTTCTGTTTAGGAAATTTTCCCCTGTGCCCATGTACTCAAGGCTCTTCCCCACTTTCTTTTCTATTAATTTCAGTGTATCTGGTTTTATGTGGAGGTTCTCGATCTACTTGAACTTGAGCTTTGTACAAGAAGATAAGAATGGATCCATTTGCATTCTTCAACATGCTGACATAGTAGAACTAGCACCATTTGTTGGGAATATTGTCTTTTTTTCCACTGCATGGTTTTGGCTTCTTTGTCAAAGAACAAGTGACCATAGGTGTATGGGTTGATTTCTGGGTCTTCAATTCTAACCCATTGATCTACATGCCTGTCTCCCAATATCATGCAGTTTTTATCATGATTGCTCTGTATTACAGCTTGAAGTCAGGGATGGTGATTTCCCTGGAAGTTGAAAATAGTTTTCCATATCCTGGGTATTTTGTTATTCCTGATGAATTTGAGAAGTGCTCTTTCTATTGCTGTGAAGAACTGAGTTGGAATTTTGATGATTGCCTTGAATCTGTCGATTGCTTTTGGTAAGATAGCCTAATTTACTATGTTAATCCTGTAGATCCATGAGCATGGGAAATCTTTCCATCTTCATAAACTATCTTGTTGTGACTCACCAAGCAAGTGAAAGATCTATATGACAATAATTTTAAGTCTCTGAAGAAAGAAATCAAAATATTTTAAATACAAGGAGATTGGACATTTTTAAAAAAGATTGTTCATATAATGTCTTGTCCCTATACCTCCCAAATCCTTCTGTCCCCACTGCAAAGGGAGGCTTTCATTGAGAAAAGGACTACAAATATAAATATGACAAAGTTGGAAATCTCTTACCAACTTTATAATCCTAGTAAGGTAACTTGCAGCATGATCAGTAAGAGGGAAAAACCCACAAGTCCACTGGGCCAGTAACATAGTAGAAGAGGCTCACCCTAAACTTTCAATAAAAATTGACAGTGAAATTTTTACGCTTAATAGACACAGCCATGTGTAACATCCTAAGACTAACTGAAGTTTCTCCTTGGTAGACACTCCTACCAGGCTTCAACTAATAGAACTAGGTGGTCTCTTCCAAGCTTTTATTACCCCAGATACTTATAAATAGGAGGACTCAGATGGAACAAACCACTGGTGGCTGACAGGGCCACAAATTTTCTGGGTAGAAATATTTTAAAGATTTTAATTTAATATTTTTAAAGATTTCTTGCTAGTACAGAAGAGGAAGAAGGGCAAAATGTGTGCAAATAGAAGACTACCAATAATATCAAGATCAAAAGAACCTCCACTTCTAAAGGCCTCTGTTTAATTGTTGAATACCTTATTTCCTGCCTAGAATGGATCACAAAATATTCCATCTGGTAGAACAATGTCCATTAAATAGAAAGAAATTAACAATTTTACAATTATTTAAACACCAGTTAAGAATGAGACAAATTTTTTCCCTCTAGAAACTGCTGGAATATCCCAGTTTTTGTAATTAAAAAGCAGCCCAGGACCTGGAGTCTCTTTCAGGATATTACAGTATTTAACAAAACCATAAAGATTTGGGGTTTACCTCAACATGGCCTCTCCCTTGCATCTGCCATATGTATATATACTGCACATTAGTCTTAGACCTTGAAGATTGCTTCTTTTTAATACCACTTCATGAATAAGACTGCAAGTGCTTCACCTTCTCAGTATCCAAAATTAATAATTCAAGACCAGCTCATAGATATGAATGGAGAGTATGCATTCAAGGAATGAGTAATAGCCATTTGCCAAGCTATTATAGCTGATACATTAAAACCCCTTATTAAATCAAGTCACTATATATTCCATTATGGATGCCCTGTTAATATAGCAGGATAAAAGACAAGATCAAAACAAACCTTGAAGAATCTTAAACAACAAGCCATAAAAGTACTAACAGAAAGAGGCTTTACAGGAGCAGAAGATAAGATCAAACCCATTCCTCTGATCATGTTCCTAGGGACAGAAGTTACTGTAACCTTAGTTTTGCAAACTAAACCTGTCATTGATTTTCCAAACTTACTAAGCCTAAATTACCTTCAAAGCTTTTTAGGCAATATCACTTGTCTTAGATCTTAGTTCCCCATACCAACCAGCCAATTACAACCTCTATTTGACTTATGTAAGGGTGACAAAGACCCCCTCCTCTCCATGTCCCCTGACACCAGGAGCCAAGGAGGCCCTGGGTTCTATCAACAATCACATTAAAAATACTTCCAAGGCTTGCTATGATCCACAACAACCAGTCCAGAGTCTTGTATTTAACTCCTCTCCAAAGTAGTTTGAGTTTGTATCAAACTCAGGGCATCCTAGAATGGCTCTATACACCAATAGGGGAGTACCTCTACTAATAATTGAAGTCGAAGCTTTATACACCATGTTAAGGACAGGAAGAGAGTGCACCTTATAAATTATAAGTTAAGAACTGGATGTTATTATTTTATCTTTACCCCTCCTAAATATTAAATAGCTTCCGAGAAACCACACCTCTTTTTCTAATAGACTTATAAGCTTCCTAGGAGAGATAGACAATCACTACCCCAATGATAGTTTGCTGGAGGCCATAGAAGTCTTTAGATGGCTTCTTCCTCATTTGTTTTTTGTTTTTGTTTCGTTTTTTTTTTGATCCCATGGGCCACCACATCTTTTATAGATGGAGGATTGACAAATAGCTGCCTATATGATATACCAAGGAGACAATGACTCTAAATCACATTTTCAATCCTCAAAGATGAATTTCCCTAATTTAAAGAACTGTATTCCATCTTCCTGGTCCTAGCATACCTAAAAGGTATTTATGTGTATTTAGACACCATTTACCCAGTTAACCTACTCCCCTGGTGAACCCACTTCTATGTCAAACTTTATGGTGATCCTCTTTCTCCCCTGTTAATAAAACTTTCAAAAACACTTCAAGCAAGGATATGTTCCATTTTTCAGCTATATACTGTCACACTTATATCTCCTCAGACCTCAGTGAGATTGTCACAACTGGGGCCTGTACTATGTATCCCACCACTGCTAAAGAACTCTATCAACTAACCCATATCAACCTGAGAGAATTACAGCTTAAATATCCCAGTACTCCATAAAGCATCTTAAAGATATTCTTAAAACTTGCTTCTTCTGTGCCTCCCTAATTCATACTCCTACTATCCAACAATTGGGCACCAACCCTAGAGGCCTTAAGGATAAGGCTCTTTAACAGATTGACAGTACCCATATTCAGTCATTCTTTCTGCCATACTTAAGACCTAACTGCTTAGTCATCTCTATAGCACCATTTTCAGTGTTTTTAAACACTAAATCTTTTACTTTACCATGATGATTGCTCTTTCACCAGCATATGAATTGAAACTAATTAACTTCAATTTTTAAAGGCAGCAAATACAACTTAATACAGTAAAATTACATTTGAGTAAAGTGAACTCTGCTTGCAGCTTCTTCTCCCTTCAAAACATGGGCCAAGGACCCATGAGCGAAAGTTAGACCCATGCTCCAGAGTTTTAATTGAGAAATAATAAATGGTGAAATAATCAATAATACTGATTGATTCTGCTTTATACCACTACCTATATTTGTAAATAATTAAAAAATAATTTTCATGACTGTTACATTTTGATAAACATTCTTAGGGTAGTTTAGTACAATTACCATTGGAGCTTATGTTTATAGAGCAACATGCATTCATTAGTCTGTACATACTCAAGAAAAATAACATTCCATTTCTTCACTATTAATCCATTCCCAAGGCATAATCTTGCAAGTCCACATTAATGAAAAGGTATTAAATTATTTTTATTTGATTTGTTTTTAAGCAAACAACAACAAAAAACAGAGAACGATAGTTATTTTTGAGTTAACTGTTGTTTCAATTTTAATGGAGGGTATGTATAATACTCTAGTCAATTACTGATTATTGATTAGTTTTACATTGACAGAAGAAAATGAGTAAAATGGAGAGTTCCATAAACCTTCTGTCCCTACTGATTATTTTTCATTAGATAGCTTTATGTCTAAAATCAATAAAATTAATAATTTTAACATAATATATTGTTTTTAAGTATAAATTTCAGTTGATTCAATTGTAATTTTTCTTTATTTCTGTATATTCTGCATTTTAAAAGATATGTAATTATTACTTTAAAACAATCATTACTATGATATCTTAAATACTTATGCCCTTAGTTGACTCATGAGTCACCTACATACTTCAATTTAAAACCTGTATTAAATTGTATTTGCTGCCTTTTAAAAGTTGGAGTTAATTAGTTTCAGTTCATATAAATTAGTTTCAGTTCACATGCTGGTGAAAGATCAATCATCATGGTAAAGTAAAAAAATTGTTTGTTTGTTTGTTTGTTTTGGTTTAGTTTGGTTTGGTTTGGTTTGGTTTGGTTTTTCAAGACAGGGTTTCTGTGTAGCCCTGGTTGTCCTGGAACTCACTCTGTAGACCAGGCTGGCCTTGAACTCAGAAATCTGCCTTCCTCTGCCTCCCAAGTCCTGGGATTAAAGGTGTGTGCCACCACTGCCCGGCCTATTTTAGTTTTTAAAAAACACATAAAATGGTGCTGTAGAGATGACTAAGCAGTTGAAAGTAGGTACTCTTTCTGTAGAGAACTGGAGTTAAGTTCCAGCACTCATGTCACATGGTTACAAACACAATAATTCCAGTTCTAGGGGATCCAATGTCTTTGCCCTCCATACATGCCCACAGGTGCATACACATGTTGATACCTAGACACACTGAAAAATAATAAAAATTAAAAACAATAATAAAAGAAATGCTGAAAATTATCTTAGAATCAACACTTTTGGAAAATAGTGAATTTAAATTTGTTACTAATGCCTCTTCCACACACTTGAAAATATGATTGCAAAGAGTCTCTTATTGGCTCTGTAAGAACCTGTAGTCATGAATTCATATTCACAAATAAGTACACAGAATAAAAATTATAAAACCCTATAAAAGGGATATAATGCTTAATGTCATGGAAAAGTTGAATTATTAATAATAGAAAATGCTATATGTTAATAAAATTTGAACAAATATAATCTCAATTACAGACATAATCTCACAATAAGAGTAAGTCCAATATCAAACAGTTAAAATACAAAAGCATACAATGATAGAATAAAAAATAAAAATATGTATCATCATAACCCTGTCTTACTTAACTATTAACCTCAAAATATGACAGCCAATATCTGAAAGAAATAGTTAATGTATAATGACATCATCAAATGTACCTTGATATTGTCAATACTTCAATAGAAACAAAGGATAACAAACAATTACACATAGTTATTTCAGCAATAATCTTACATTTTATGATAAGAATAGAACTTGCTTGATATACTGAAAATGATAAAACAAAATTTAAGTCATGAAAGAACCTTTAATAAACAGCGAGTGATTAATAATAACATCACATTTCTTGATTACAATGCAACAATATAAATTTAAAATAGATTTATTTCAAAATAGCATATTTTAAATAATATAAAAAAATCATT
>NC_045030.1:89992831-89993167 GCF_008632895.1 Mastomys coucha
ATTTAGAGACAGTTTTTGTTAGATATTTTCTTTATTTACATTTTAAATGATATTTCCTTTCCAGGATTCCCCTCTGAAAACAAACAAACAAACAAACAAAAAACATGTTTCCTCCCCTGTCCCCCTGTTCACCAACCCACCCTCTCCCACTTCCTGGCCTTGGCATTCCCCTACACTGGGGCATAGAACCTTCACAGGACCAAGGTCCTCTCCTCCCATTGATGACCAACTAGGCCATCCTGACACATATGCTGCTGGAGCCATGAGTCCCCCATGTGTATTCTTTGGTTGGTGGTTTAGTCCCTGGGAGCTCTGAGGGTACTAGTTAGTTCATAT
>NC_045030.1:89993195-89997233 GCF_008632895.1 Mastomys coucha
TTAGTTCATATTGTTGTTCCTCCAAAGGGGCTGCAAACCCTTCAGCTCCTTGGGTCCTTTCTCTAGCTTCTTCATTGGGGGACCCTGTGCTCAGTCCAATGGATGGCTGTGAGTCTCTACTTCTGTATCAGTCGGGTACTGGCAGAGCCTCTCAGGAGACAGCTATATCAGGCTCCTGTCAGCATCCACAATTGTGTCTGGGTTTGGTGAGAGAATATGGCAAGGATTCCCAGGTGGAGCAGTCTCTGGATTGTTCTTCCTTCAGTCTCTGCTCAATAGTTAGTCTCTGCAACTCCTTCCATGGGTATTTTGTTCCTGCTTCTAAGAATGATTGAAAACTATCTACACTTTGGTCTTCCTTCTTCTTGAGTTTCTTGTGGTTTGTGGATTGTATTTTGGGTATTCCGAGCTTCTGGGCTAATATCCACTTATCAGTGAGTGCATAACATGTGTGTTTTTTTGTGATTGGGTTACCTCACTCAGGATCATATTCTCCAGATATCCTCCAGAATATCCAGGATGATATCCTCCAGACAGTGTTTTGGTGCATCACCTCGACTGTCCTGGAATTTACTTTACAGAACAGTCGACCTCAGACTTAAAAGAGTGCATCACCACCACGCTGCCCTAAATTGAATTTTTGAATAAAAATGAAGATATAAAATTAGTTCAGAAGCTTTTACAGCAAATGAGTGGCAATCAAAGTTTTACATATTACAATGCAAAGACTGCAACTCTACATATAGTTTATGTCAGGAGCCATAATGGGACAAGCTATTAACTAGCAAGTGATCATCCAGAAGTGGCCTGCTTTGGATTGTTATATAATCTGCAACAGGTGGGTCCTTATTAGTCAAGATTGTAAGAGACTCATTTTAGGAGAGATTCCTTCTATTAATATGCTTTTCCTGTTATTATTTAACAAAAACAATAATCACTAAGTAGTTGCACAACCCTTTGGAGCAGATCTCTGCAGATCCATGGAGATGTGCTATCTTGTGATGCTATATAGACAAATAGATGACTTAAGTCTTAATGATGATTCTATAAGAATTCCTAAAATTATATCTGTGATTATTAAGCTCTTTTATAACTGGACTCCTATTAGGTCCTTTTCTGATAGTCAAAGCTGCAATGAGAACTCTGACAGTTTTCCAAGTGTCACCAATTAATTGCTCTTAAATAGTGACCAGACTTTCTCCTACTGAGAGCACATTCCAAGAGGTTAACCAATTAACCAAATGTCATAAAAAGGAGACTAACAGTTTATTATAGGTGCTAGGACAGAAGATAAAATATTGACTGGGTCTGTCTATACAAAACTTCACTAATACTTTAGTCATGGTTTTAAACTTTCAGTGAACTTGTGGATCTAAGAGAGGTGACGGATGTTTAGCTAGATAATTACTTCTAATGGATATGCATGTATGCCATGCACACTTTGGGTGACAGCAGTTTATGAGGCAAAAGCTTCATGGAAGCCAGTCTCCTGCTCCTGCATCGTCTCCTTGGCATTCTGTAATTCAGAGGTAACACAGATATGTCCTTGCGAACTCACATGCTAAGTGCCCACCAAATATGATATATTAATAGCTAGACAAAATTGGACATTGCACTCTGACCTTTACCAATGTTCCAACATCTTAACCCAACCCTGGCCTGGAATTCAGTAAAGAATGTTACCCATCCAGACTAATTGCCCCTGGCATTGTTAGGGAAATAATGAAGGGAATAGGGCATTGTAGTTTGCTGAGTGGTCCCAGGGCAAGTTTAACTAATATCCTAATTCTCAGTCAGGTACTGCAGCTGAACCACTCCTAGAAATTAGCAAGAAAGAGACAGTCTCTATTAGCCCAGAAGATTAGCATAGTGGGAGTTTTACTAAGGATGGGCGGGACCTTGAGCTGAGTGTGTGTGAGGCAGTGTGTAGCAGTCTGCATTCAGCATTGAGGATTCGAGATTAGAGCCTCTACCCTCCTGGCTTGTGCACCTGCAGACCCCAGGGACTCTGGCCAGGCTGCATGGGCCGGAGCATGCTCAAAGCCCCGAGGTGCTGCACTAGTCCAGAGGAGATGGCTGCTATTTTAGACCCAGTGTGTTTCAGGTGACCTCAGATGTACCTCGACTACTGAGCTGCTAGATTTCTCATCTCTCTCTTGTAATGACTGTAAAAACCTCATGCCATTTTTGAGAAATACATTCAGATCCCACACTTCTTATGTCATTTCTGTCTGTCATGCGCCAAATCCCTTGCCCACCTGGCCAGAACTTTCATCACCCTGCGGAACAAAGGCTCCCCATAAGAAACTCCAGTCCGTGGCACATGTAAACATTCTCTGTTGTAAACTTCTATTTCAATATATGATTTGATTTTTTTGTGTGAACTTGTGATGAATTTTGTAACATATGATCATGTATTCTGAAAGATGTATAAATACTGAAGGCAAAGGGGAGAGAGAAGTTTTTAACTTTCCCCACTTAGAGTAGAAATTTTCTCCATTTCCCCATTTAGAAGAATTTCTCCCTTTTCCTACTTAGGATCTTTCTCCTTTTTCCCTTAGATAGCTTTCATAGGAAACTTTTTACAACTTAGTACTAAATGCTAAAATAACATTTCTAAGTGTCCCTTTTTCTTCCTGTGACTTCTGACTAGCAGGCTGAAAGTTAGAGCCCAGCAGTCCCTGCTGAGATAGAACAAAAACCACATTGCTTAATCCTCTGCTGTTAGGCTACAGATGTTAATCATCTAAGCCAGAAGTCTTACCTGCAGAAAGAGCAAGAAAGGTTTTAGGACATTTTAGAAATTATCATCAGCATTTCAGTACAGTTAGAGAGCTAGGACTTTATTTTATTTTTCATTTTTTATTAGATATTTTCTTTATTTACATGTCATATGATATCTCTATTCCCAGTTTCCCCTCTGAAAAATAAAATAAAAATAAAAATAAACAAAAAACCACTGTTCCCTCCCCTCTCCCCCTGCTCACCAACCACCTCCATTCTTCTACCTGTTGCTATAGGTAACAGGACTCCTGTTATCATCAGAAGATGAGAGTTTCCCACAAGTACCTCTGCCTCCTCCGTATATTTGGACATTTCCATGCTTGTGTGCCTAACTCTTCAGAGGCTGAGGACCTTGCATGTGCACCTCTGTCTGTATATTCACAAGTCACATTTGCTTTATCCATCAGGACACACAGGCTTGCTCAGCATTCTTTGGTGAATAATACTGCAAGTGAGTGTTGGGGTTCAGGTGTCCTTTTGATGATTGTTTTCATTCCTTTCAATATAAACACAAAAGTGGGGTAATGGAATCCCATGACAGTTCTAACTTAGCTTGTTGAAAAGCCCCCATACTAAGTGCACATAATTTACATGTAAACATTCTGCTTTTCTTTTCTCCTCATTCTTTCCATTGCTTCTAATTTTTTTTTAATTTTAGATTTTTGTCATTTTGGTAATAACACATTAACAGATGTTAGTTGATACTGATAGTTTTGATCTGAATAACTGATGGTTTCTAGTCTTGAACACATCACCATTGACTTGGGCATGTGTATTCAATAAGTCAGTGTTTTTGATGTTAGTAACGTTCCTCTTATTTTTCTTGGTTAACTTGATTAGAATTTTTTCTAGTGTAGAATAGAGTTTTCTAAGAGCATGGGGAAGGGAGTTAAAAGGATTTTAGAGGCAGAGAAAGTCAGAGAGAGAAAGAAGAGGAGCAGAGTAGAGGCCGTCCATGAACATGTGGAGAGAGGGTGGAAGGGAACGGGGAGAGAGGAGAAAGGAAAGAGCAAGGGAGCAAGAGAGGAGCAAGAGAGCAAGAATTAGAATTTTTTTTTATTTTATTAACTTTTAGAAAAATCATACAACTTTCATTTTCATCTCTTTTCCTATACCAGTTTCACAGATTTTAATATGGTGCTTAGTAATTTGTTACTTTTTGTTGAGACTTAAAATATCATCTCTCTTAATTCCTATATTGGGATTGTTCATTGTTTATATTAGACATTCTGCATTTTTGGCATGTGTTTTTTT
>NC_045030.1:89997243-90000594 GCF_008632895.1 Mastomys coucha
ATCCACCTGCCTCTGCCTCCCAAGTGCTGGGATTAAAGGCGTGCGCCACCACCACCCAGCATTGGCATGTGTATTTAAAACTACAAATCTTCTTCACTCTAATGTATTTCTATATATTTTAATGTTTAATTTTTATTTGTTCAAAAAATGTCTAGTCTTTCGATCAGAAATTTAGATATAGTATAGATTTTACTCGTCATATGCCCTATGATTTTTAAAGTTATTTATCCATTAATTTTATTGAGATGAAAGGTCCATGTGATCTAAAGCCTATAATAATCTATTTTGGTAGAGTGTCCATGTGATATTCAGTGTATTTTACAATTTTAAATGAATCACTATATGTGTAACAGCTCATTGAATTCCTGACAGTATTTGTCAGAATCTCACTTTCTGCCCAACTCATTTGTCAATCTGTGAAAATGGTGAAAATGGGGTGTGGGAGTTTCAATATCTAAAAATTATTTTGAACATCTTCTATCATTTTTTTTCAAAAAGTAAGATCTTATTGTTAAACACACAACTTACTTATGCCATAAAAGATGAAGAAAATTGTATTTATGCCCAAATAGAGCTGTAACCTTACTGAGTAGTGTTCATAGTTCTAGAGGATATATTCCACCAAAAGAAAGAAATAATCAGCCTTACCTAGCTACAAACTCTGCAACCTACAACACAGGCTTGCCTGCAAGATACACTGATGCAATACTAGCACAAATGTTTCAAGAGTTTTGGATAGTATTATGTTAGTTTTTCACAAGCTGAATTCATCTGAGAGGAAGAAATATCAATTAAGAAAATGCCTCCCTGTTCCAGGCAGTGGTGGTGCACGTCTTTAATCCCAGCACTTGGGAGGTAGAGGCAGGTGTATTTCTGAGTTCGAGGCCAGCCTGATCTACAGAGTGAGTTCCAGGACAGCCACGGCTATACAAAGAAACCCTGTCTCCCAAAAACCAAAAAAAAAAAAAAATGTGTGCCTAAGATTGGGTTGTAGGCAGGCCTCTACATAGTTGTCTTTGGCCCATCTATCAATCTATCAATCAATCTATCTATCTATCTATCTATCTATCTATCTATCTATCTATCTATCTATCTCTCCATTAATCCATCTATCTATTTGTCTATCTATCCATCTCTCATCTTTTCTGTTTAAAAGAGAGAATATAAAGTTGAGTGCATAGGGGAGGTATGAAGAGTTTAGGAGAAAAGATGGGGGAAAAAGAATATAATCAAAATACACTGGATTAAAAAGTAAAAATATTTTTTAAAAAAAGAAAGAAGGAAGGAATTTTGGGCCAATCAAAATTTGACAACAGGTAATATACTTTCCATCTCTGTTCACTTAGTTCTTGCACACAAGATGTACTTGAGCAGGCAGAATTGCTTCTGAAAATTACTTACTCCACTGATTATGTCCTTTTTGCATAAATTATCTATATTTGAAAACATGAGCCCAAGATTCAAGTGCTTGAAAGAAATCTAAAGAAGATTACCATGAAAAATTCATTTTCCACCCCATGGACCATGAATATATGTATATATAATATTTTCTCTGCATGTATTTTGATGACAATGCAGTTTTGATTCCAGCATTAGTTGTTTTTCTGTTGCTGTGATAACACACAATACATAATAGTAACTTATGGAAGGGTTTATTCTGGCTGTGGGGCCTGAGGAAAAATCTATAATAGTTGGAGCAGGAAGCTAAGAGCTTACATGTCCATTTAAACATGGAGGGGGAATTAGAAGTTAAGGGAGCTACCCTCAGTGATGTGCTTCTTCCAATAAGGGTTCATTACCTAAACTTCCCCAAATAGCACCACCAACTGAGGACTAATGGTTCAAATACCTCCAGAGTTTAAGAAGCTCGTATTTTATTCAAACCACTATATTTCATTCCATAGAGCTTGTAGGCTCATGGTCATAGCATAATATAAAATGTGTTACATTTAACTTATCAAGACTTAAAGTCTTTTACATTTTCAACACTGTTTCAAAGTCAATGCCCAAATTTTCTTCTGAAACTTAAGGCAGTTGCTCAACTGTAACCATGTAAAGAATTACAGAAAAAAAAAAGAAAAAACAAAACAAACAAACAAACAAAAAAAAAAACCATAAAGCAAAGGGAAAGAAAGACAGAAAGAAAAACAAGAAAGAGAAAAAAAGAAAACAAATTTTATACTTTCAACATAAAATGGCACAGAAGCACAGAATTTACATATCTATTCCAAAGTGGAAAATAAAGATACCAGGGAGGAAATACTGAAACAAAGCAAGACACAAGCTGAGAAAGGCAAACAACAAAGTCTAGTTCTATGTCCAATATCTGGAACTTGAAGGGGTTCAGGTGACTCCCTTCCAATTTTGCCATCTGCAACATACATCTTTCTATTGGGAGAGTTTCCCTTCCTATATGTGACTCATCTTTGTAGATATCTCATGATTCTGGCATCACTAACACCTTATTGTCTCCACTTTATTCCAGGCATTATACTCATAGTTTAATACAATGGCTTCCCAGAGCCTCCTGCTTCCTTAGAACTTTCACACAAGGACTACATTTCCACAAGTTACCTGGACTCAGTGGATTTCTGAAGCAACAAAAGAAGAAAAATCTAGTATCCATTCACTTTTACATCATTCATACCTCCTAAGACAGTAATATACAGCAATAGCTTTTTTATACAGTTGCTTTCTATAAGCAGAAAATTCTATAGGCACTCTATCCTAAGTTGGGAGCTTAACTGGATAGGATCATGCCCCATGACACTAATTTTTTATTATTTCAATACAGAGCAGGAGGCAACTCCTTAGTGGTGCTAACATTAAAAACTACATCTAATATTTTTAGAACATGCCCTTGACTGTTACTCTATAGTTTCATGGTGCTGTTTTTCTTTGTAACTTGCATGAGAGTTGTCAATAATAACAATGTCATAGACATATTGTTACGCTTTCTGAAAATTTCCTATATCATACAAATTATTCCATTACATCTTTTAATTTTTTTCACAAAATATACCATTTTAAAACTCATAACTCCTCCAGTGTTCTCCTCACTTTTCTCCCCACCAATATTACCAATTCAACCCTCTCAGGTTCTTGGAACATGAGCAAATAGCAACCAGATTCCTTCCCAAAATATCACAGGAATGGGCTCTATCCCAGTTGCTGTGCAAGTCCTTGCTTCTCTTTGAAATGTCACAAGCCAAATCTCTGTAGTCTGCTTTACATTTAGAACTTTTGTCTTCAGAAATCTGATTAGAACAGTCTGCTAAGCTCTGTTTACAGCATCCAAATGTTTTTCGAGTTTCCAAAATCTTCTACATTCTTCCAAAAACATAAGTTCTT
>NC_045030.1:90000604-90014718 GCF_008632895.1 Mastomys coucha
ACAATAAGCAGGAAGAAGAATGAAGCTATGGACTGTCAAGGCCTGCACTTAGTGATGTACTTCCTTCATCAAGGCACAACCACATAAACCCCCAAAAAACAAAAACAAAAACAAAAAACAAATGCACGAGTATTTGCAGAACAGGACATTCCTCATCCAAACAACTACAAGCCACATATTGTTTCATATTTATTAGTTGAGAATTTTATATATACACATACTCTTTAGATAAAACCTAACCCCCTCTCTCCTTTCCTCTAATTCCTCACTGATATCTTCCACCAGTATTTCCTTCCAAATTCATGCATTAAAAAAAAGTCAACATGGGCTCATTTCATGTTACTGTGTATTTTTGAGTGTGGGGAACATATACTGCAGCACAGGTAGCCTTTCATGGGCTAAATCCATGAAGGAAATGGCCCCTTCTTCCAGCAACTATCAATTCGCATTAACTACAAATAAAGACCATTTTACATAGCAATATGCTTAGTTCTATGTTCTTATCATATAAATGCCAGTATCTAGAATTATGGCTTAATCATATAAAATTATTTTGTAAATGTAAAGTTTCAATATCATAAAGGATACCAGTTAATTTTCATGTAAATAGAGTGAGGTGTTATAAGTTATTTCAACTAATGACAGATATAAATTTATTATTTAGGAATTCAAAATTAAGGATGTTATTATTATTAAATTTTCTCCCTGGTCAAAAATCTAAAATGATTTCCATATGGTAAATATGGTTTTTTTTGTACTTTACAGCACATATTCATTATTAAAATACACCTATTGTAGATTGTCCTCTCTACCATATCAATCACATACTACTTATGATCTAGGAATCTGTTTAAACAAGAACAAGTCAGATATTTATGAAGGAGCTCTATTTTCCCACTTCTATTAATTTTTAAGTTGATACACACAAAGCAATTGGTCTCACTGTGGTGTTTTCATATATACATTGTTCTTATTGACTCTTCTTCCTCATGGACATTCCCCCTCCTCTTGCTCACTCTTCCAGATCCCCTTCCTTTCTCTAATAGTCTCCTGCTTTCATGGCTGTCTTAGCTAGGATTTTACTGCTGTGAACAGACACTGTGAGCAAGGCAACTCTTATTAGGACAACAATTAACTGGGGCCAGATTACAAGTTCAGAGGTTGTATTTATTATCATCAAGGCAGGAGCATGGTAATGTCCAGGCAGGCATAGTGCAGGAGGAGCTGAGAGGTCTACATCTTCATCTGAAGAACACTAGGGCAATACTGGCTCCTTTGTGTTTAGGAAGCGGGTCTTAAAGCCCATGCCCACAGTGAAGCACTTCCTTCAACAAGGCCAAACCTACTTCAACAAGGCCAAACCTACTTCAACAAGGCCATACTTCCAAATAGTACCACTCCCTGGGCCAAGAATATACGAACCAGCATAATCCACTTGCTGGCCCCTGAAGGCTTATCAAACATGAGTCTATGGGAGCTATACCAAAACAGCTATGCAAAATAAATTTAATCCAACTTCAAAAGTTCCCATAGTCTATAGCAGTTTCAATAATGTTAAAAGTCCAAAGTCCAAAGTTTCTTCTGAGATTCATTCAGTCACTCAACTGTATACTCTTCAAAGCAAGACAGGAAACCAGCTGGGCAAACTTCAAGATCTGCATCTATATGACTAATCTCAAAGAAGTCTTTTCATCTTTGTGGATTGCAACAAACTTCTTTCTCCTGGGCTGGTTCTATTCGCTGTTAGCACCTTTCCTCAACAGAAATCCCATGGCACTGGCATCTCAAACATCTTGGAGTCTTCAAGAAAACTTCATATAGCTTCCTGTTTCAATGTATGGGATGCACACATGATCTTCTGGGCTCCTCTGAAGAGCTTGGGGTCATATTTCTAGCTTTGCCCTCTGTAGAACTCTAGACTCTGACTGACTCCACTCTGCTTTTGTTACTCTTCTTGGTGATCATCCTATGGTACAGGCATCTATAAAACACTGGGGCCTTTCAATCCAATTAATCTTCATCAATAGCCTCATGTAAGCTCTCTTCATGATACCAAGCCTCAAAATCTTTGCATGACCTCTTCAGTCCTGGTCCATCAAATTTAACTGAGGCTGCACCTTCACCAATGGCCTTCTGTGGCCTCTCACTGTGATGAGCCCCAGCTGTTCTCCATGATCTTCATAACTTCAAAACCAGTATCACCTGGGTGATTCCTACATATTACTGAGTCCAGCTGCAGCATGAGGTGCAGCCTTGGCTATCTCTGGAACACAGCTTCTTTGTGATCTTAGAAAACACTTCCTAGATGTCACCTAAGTGATGCTAGTCTCTCCTTAATTATTGCTAATTTCTTAGCTCCAGCTAACCAGCATCAATTGCCCCAGTAACCTCTTTCTCTTCGTGACTATAAAGCCAGAGCCTTCTCTTCATGACTTTAAAGTGAGAGCCAAATGGCAGAATCTGCTGAGTTATGCTGCTTGATAGAGCTGAAACTTCCCATTGTTCTATTAGATTATCTCTAGCTTTCCAGTTTCCAAATCCCTTCTGCCTAAGCATAACTATCCTGGAACTTGCTCTGTAGACTGATCTAGAACTCAGCTTGGCTCTGTGTCCTGAATGCTGGAATTAAAGGCATGTACCACCATGTCTGGACTTAAACTTTTCTATACTTGGAACTTGCTCAGTACCCAACCTGGCCCTGAACTCAGATATCTGCTTGCCTCTGTCACAAGGCGTTAAAGGTGTACACTAGCATGCCTGGGCCTAAGCTTTTCATGGCCACTATTCCTTAAGATGTAAATTAAAAGCCCATGTCTTTCATTTCTGGATTGTAGTTCATCCCATATTAAAAATTGAAGTGAAAACAAAACCCAAATAATAATAATGCCTAACATGATAGAATTATTTCTTGTTCAATGGCAAATGCATAAACAACAAGCTTAGCTGGGTGTGATCTTGCCACAAAGTTACCACTCTTTTAATCTTTTTATCTCCCTGAACACAGGATTCAGCTCCATTACATTTTCTGGTGCCCATTTATTATTTGAACCATACATTTTATATTTTTCCTTTCTAAGCTTGGTATGCTTGTTCAAACCACTCGTCATGAGACTTAACCAGAGAAGAAAGTCTCTGATGAGCCTTTTTGAGACTTCCTTTGTCAATGCAATTAATATAAGTCTCTTTATCTTAGCCTCAGGTAGACTTCTCAGACAAGGCCAAAAAGCAGCCACATTCTTCACCAAACTATCAAAAGAACAGACTCTCAGCCACATGTTAAAATTCTTCTCCTCCAAAACCATATATGAAAATTCTTCTCCAAAACCTCAGGCTTCCACAGATCAAATCACCAAATCACTTTCTGCCGAACCAGATGTGGGTCTGGTGAGGACAGAGTGACATGGTTTCTGCCCCTAGGACAGGTGTGAGCCCCCACCAGTGTCAATAGCTGCTGTGGGCATAACTTTTGCATAAAGTTTGCATAATAATGTACATATTTTCACATTCCTCTGAGGAATGTCCTCCTTATTAACGTTAATGAGTCCATGATAATCAGACAGCAGGAGTCCAGGAGCTGAAGGTGTGGCTAATGTCTCAGCAAAATGGTAAATGCTTCAAGATCTTTAGTATAGTATAGATCTTTAGGTTATAGGAAAGAGCTCTAAATATATGAGTTTATATATATATATATAATATATATGAATTTATATATATTTATATATACATTAAATATGTAAATTTAATGTATTTATATATATTTATATATTTATATTAATATATATTAAATTTATATATAATAAATATATATGATTTCTAAACTTTGCAAATATAATATGAGGGGCTTCATGAATCTAAGGGAATAAAGACATCCATACTATGAGCTAGCTTGTCAGAAAGATACAAAGGAAGGAAGATTCCTGAGTTCCATATCAGCTTGGGACATAAGCGTTAGGCCCAGATGTGGTCAAATGGTAATTTCAGGGAAGGTTCCCACCCAACTAGCTTAGTTTTTGTGCTTAACAAATGGAGAAAGATCTCTAAATTATTTTGCAATGTTAAGAAAAAAATGTATTCTTTCTGTCTTTAATAATCAATGGACTTGGGGATAAATGATGATTGATATGTAAAATAAAAGACTGGATGTGTGTCTTCAGGAAAAAAGCTAGACAAAGAAATATTTTTTAGGATAAAGAGAGAGAATTGCTTGAAAAACTGATAGACAGAGACAAAGACAGAGACAGACAGACAGACAGACAGACACACACACACACACACACACACACACACACACACGAACACAAGCAAGCGGGACATGGAAAGAAAAATCTCTTAGAATATCAAGGAAAACATAGGTTGTCAGCTTGGATCCATGATTTGACTTTACAACATTCTTCTTACAGCTCCCAGACACTTCTCTCAGATCACCTCTTCAAGGCTAGTCCTTGGCAAACCTCAGCAACAAAGTCTTCCATATTCCTACTAGGATATCCCATTAAGTCCCACTTAAAACATTCCACTGCTTTCCTAATCAAAAATCCCCAAATCCATATTCAGCCAAGAAACAAAAACAAAAAAAAAGAAACAAAAAAACCAAACAAAAAACCCATGGTCAAAGTTATAACAGCAATACGCCAGATACCCCAGTCCTTGGTACCAACTTCTGTCTTAGTTAAGGTTGTACTGCTGTGAACAGACACACAATGGCCAAGGCAACTCTTACAAGGATAAAATTTAATTAGGTCCAGTTACAGGTTCAGAGGTTCAGTCCAATATCATCAAGGCAGGAACATGGCCGCATCCAGGCAGGAATGATGCACTAGAAGTTCCACATCTTCCTCTGAAGCCTGCTGCTAGGAGAAGACTGACTTCCAGGCTGCTAGGACAGGGGTCTTAAAGCCTAAGTCCACAGTGACACACTTCCTCCAACAAGGCCATTCCTTCAAATAGTGCCAGTCCTTGGGCCAAGCATATACAAACTATCACAATGTCACATGTATTCCATTATAATCTCCATTTCTCTTCTCTCAAATACATTATGGTATTTTCTTTCAGATTTATGGTTTACTTTCTTATTTTATCCCTATTCCTCCTTCTCTCTCTCTCTCTCTCTCTCTCTCTCTCTCTCTCTCTCTCTCTCTCTCCCCCTGTCTCTCTCTCTTTCTGTTTGTGTGTGTGTGTGTGTGTATCTCTCTGTCACACACACAAATACACACACTCATTTCTCTAAGTTTCACATTCATGAGATAAAATACAGTATGCTTTTAAGAGTGGCATATTTTGCTAGGTATAACAATTTTTAATTGCTTTCAGTTTTTCACAAAAACTATGGTTCCACTATTTTGTGGATAAATAAAATTTCATCTTTATTCACCTATTTATCAACATCTAGATCTATAAGCAAAATATTTCACTTTTATTTTTCTTATGTATATATGTGTTTCTTTATGTGGGCTTTATGCTTTGAGTGGTGTGCCTGGGGAATTCAGAAGATAATGTCAGATCATCTGGAACTAGAGTTACACATGGGTGAGAGTGACCAGACATGGGTAGTAGGAACTGAATAGCGCAGTACTCTGCAAGAGCAGCAGGTGTTCTTAATTGCTGAGACATCTTTCCAGCTACCAAAACAAGAATGCATAGAACTGGAAAAATACTTAAAGGAAACATTGGTGTCAAACTGATTATACAAATCAAAATTAATTTTAACACATAACACTGGACAATGTCTTTATCACTGATGAAATGGAAAAACATATTTATAATACCTGAAAGACCTAATTTTTCTTTTATATAATATTATCTGTAAATACATATGATCTCAAAAACAAATTTTTATTACAATTTAAAATTAGGAATGTTGATGCCTCCAGCAGTTCTATTATTCAGAGTTCTATTATTCAGGATTGTTTTAGCTATCCTGCTTTTTGTTTATCTGATGGGTTTATTGGTGTGTGAGTGTGTGTGTGTGTGTGTGTGTGTGTGTGTGTGTGTGTATGTTTGTGTGTGTGTTTAAGTGAAATGTTCTATAAATATCTTTTAAATCTGTTTGGCTTATATGCTCCTGTACTGGCTGGATTTGTGTGTCAACTTGACAGAGGCTGGAGTTATCACACAGAAGGGAGCTTCAGTTGGGGAAGTGGCTCCATGAGGTCCAGCTGTGGGCATTTTCTCAATTAGTGATCAAGTGGGTAGGGCCCTTGTGGGTGGTGCCATCCCTGGACTGGAGTTCTTGCACTCTATAAGAGAGCAGGCTGAGCAAACCAGGAGAAGCAAGCCAGTAAGAAACATCCCTCCATGGCCTCTGCATCATCTCCTGCTTCCGACCTGCCTGAGTTCCAGTCCTGACTTCCTCTGGTGATCAACAGCAATGTGGAAGTGTAAGCTGAATAAACCCTTTCCTCCCCAACTTGCTTCTTGGTCATGATGTTTGTGCAGGAATAGAAACCCTGACTAAGACAGCTCCATTAACTCTTATACTTTTCTTTTAACATTTTGTCTGTCTGGATAACCCAACCATGGTAATAGTGGTGTACATACTCAGTGTGTGAGGGTCAAAATATGATTTAATCTGCAGTAGTATTTCTTTTGAAAAGCTTGTCTGCCCTTGTTTTGGGTGTATAGCTATTAAGAATCGCAATGTCTTCTTGGTCAATATTTTTCCTTTAATGCCTATGCAGTATCCTTCTCTACCTCTTTTGATTAGTTTCAGTTTAAAGCCTGTATTGTTAAATATTAAAATTACCATACCAACTTGTTTCTTAGGTCCATTTGTTTGACATATCTTTTTCAAAACTTTTACGATGCTTTTAGCACAAAAACAAACATGACAATCAATGAAATGAAATTGCAGACCTGAACATATGTCCATACACCTATGGATACTTGAATTTGATAAAGATGCCAGAAATACACCCTTGAAAAAGGAAAAATTCTTCAACAAATTCTGGTGGCCAAACTGGGTGGCTGTCTGTAGAATAATGGAAATAAATTCACACTTATCATCCTGTACTTAACTTCAAGTGATTCAAAGACCTCAACATAGAACTGGATACACTGAACCTGATAGAAGAGAAAGTAAGATTTTTTTTCTTCAACTGACTAGAACAGGAAAAGACTTTCTGAACAGAAAACTGTTAGCACATATGTTAAGATGAATATAATTAATAAATATAATCTCAAAAAATTTTAAAAAAAGGTTTCTATAAGGCAAAGTACCCACATTCAGACAAAATCACAGTTTACATATGGGAAAAGATTTTTTCCAATATACATTAGATATATTATATCCAAAATATAATAAGAGCTGAAAAATAGATATCAATGAAACAAATAACCTATTGAAAACTTGGGTCCAAATATAAATAGTGAATTCTCAAAAGGGAAAATTAAAATGGCTGAGAAATATTTAAAACAGTATTCAACATCCTTAGCCATTATGAAAATGCAAATCAAAACTACTTTGGTATTTCATCTCACACCTTTCAGAAGAACTAAGAAGAATAAGACAAGTAACAGGTCATATTAGCAAGGATACAGTGCAAAGGGAATAACCATCTATAGCTGGTGTAAGTGCAAACTTTTATAGCAACTATGCAAATCAGTGTGGTGGCTCCTCAAGAAAATGAGAATCAATCTATCAATCTACCTTGATACACACACACATACACACACACATATACACACACCTATACATATACACACTCGGGCATATACTCGAAGAATGCTTCATCCTAGCGCAAAGACACTTCAGCCATGTTCATTGCTGATCCAGGCATAATATACAGAAATTGGAAACAACCCAGGTGCTTCTCAACAGAAGAATGGATAAATAAAATGTGGTATGTTTATATAATGAATAACTACTCAGCCATTAAAAACAACATCTGCATCTCTTCAGGTGCAGAACAGGACAGGAGGGAGGTACAAAGGGTCAGAAAAGGAAAGAAAAATATGTAGCAGTGGGAGATGAGGAACTGGGGATAGCCACTGGAGGGTCCCAGAGACCAGAGAAGGAAGAGGCTCCCAGGACACAACAGACATGATTTTAGCCAAATTATATAATGAAGGGGAGTTAGAATCTTTAGAAACACAACCACCAGTAGATAGGCATGACCCCCTGTCGAGTGATGGGGCCACCCGCCCATCTCAAAGATTTTAACTCAGAAATGTTTCTGTTGAAAGGAAAGGCAAGGACAAAAAATGGAGGAGAGACTGAAGGAAGGGCCATTCAGGGACTACCACACCTGGGGAGTCATACTGTCTGCAGACCCCAAACCCTGTTGCTGTTGCCACAATGAATTTGCTGACAGGATCCTGGTGTGGCTGTTGCCTGGGAGGTTCTTCCAGCACCTGACCAGTGCAGATGTGGATGCTCACAACCAACCATCAGACTGAGCTGAGGGACCTTGGCAGGGGAGCTGGCAGAAGGACTGGAGGAGCAGAGGGAAATTTTAACCCCATAGGAAGAATAATGTTGGCTGGCCAGACCACCCAGAGCTCCCAGGGACTAGACCACCAACCAAGGAGTATACAGGGAGGTATTTATGGCTCTGGATACATAAGTAGCAAAGGATGGCCTTGTCTGACATCAATTGGATAGGAGGCCCTTGGTCCTGTGGAAGTTTGATTCCCCAGTGTAGTAGGAGGGCTGGAGTAGTTGGGCAGGAGAAAGTGGGTAGGTGGAGGAGCACCCTCATAGAGACAAAGGTGAGGGGAGGAGGGCAGAGGTGGAATGGGGAATTTATGGAGGGGTAACTGGGAAGTGGGGGGTCATTTGAGATGTAAATGAATGGAATTATTGATAAAAATTCTGATAAAAATTTTACAGGAAAATAGATGAAACTGGAAAAAAAAATCTTCCTAAGTGAGGTTTTCATACCCAGAAAGACAAATACAATTCAGTGTTCAGAGCGGAACAAATACAGAGGCACACAGCCAGCCATTATGTAGAGTGATATAGACCTCGGAACTCTCATCTCTAAATGTGGTGTCTCCCTCAAATCTCTTCCCCTCAGATCTCAGGCATAACTGTGGAAGAGGAGGCAGAAAGAATGTAAGAGTCAGGTGGAGTGGAGGACACCAAGAAAAAAAGGCCCTCCAAATGGACTTGAGCAAAGCTCATATGAATTCACACAAACTAAAGAAACATGTACATGATCTACATGGATCTGTACTATTTCTTATACATATTATGGCTTCCACTTTAATATTTTTATAGAATTTCTTATTGTTCAATTTCTTATTTATTATTCTTTTTGTGTAGTGGGTCTCTGTTTCCAGTACCTTCTTTTGGGCTCTTTTCCTTCTGTAGGTTTGTATTATCCAATTGTGATGTGATAGTTTTTATTTTATATTATTATATTTTATTTTATTATATTTTATTGTTATCTTTTAGAAGCTTGTTCTTATTCAGTAAGAGACAGACAGGGAGTTGATGAAGAGAGGACATGAAGAGTAACAGGGAACAGTAGAGGCGATACCAGAATCAAAATATGTTATGTAAGAAAATAATCTATTTTCAATATAAGAGGAAAAAGATGTAAAACATGTAAAAATTGATTAAATAAATGTTATTTGGAGAAAAAGAAACTACAAGAAACTTAATTTTATATCTATTAGTTTGGAAATATTTAGAAATCAACATTGTGCCAAATGTGTTCAAACATTGCTTTTATAACTGATGATTGAAATTATTCAGAAGACCAATCTGAATTATTTTGTAAAACTAAATGAATTAATACCTAAATTTTAGAAATTTTAAGCCTGTGTTTATAGTACAGGAAAGTTTTATAGATTTTATAAAATTACATGCCCTATGATGTTTATATAAGTGTTGATGATATATGCAGGAAATCATGGTTAATTGCATGCATGCCCTGAACGGTGTTCAAAATGTGAATCTCAGCTTGGAATACTGTGAATAAGTACAAAAAAGTGAATAGAAATATAAAGGGAAATTTACTGATCTAAAAATGCTGATGGTGTTTGACGATACAAATTAATACATATAATGGGAATAGAATCACACTACTTATACACATTAAAATGCACCGTAAATACATGAGATCTATAGATCACTGTGAATATTGTGTAGATTTTTAAGAATGAAGACTAAATACTTGGGATGAGTTTCACCTACATGTGGCCATTTTATTTACTTTATTTCCACTTTGTAGTAGTCTTCTTTCCCTTTCTCTCTCTTAACCACCCCCTCTCTGTGGTATGTTGAATATCAAACCTAAGAACTCATTCATGCAAAGCAAACTTCCTATTCCTAACTCCATTTCTTCCTATTCAATTTTAAAAAGTTAATGTCTAGGGTGGCCATGAAATAACTCCATGGCCTGGGAGGCCTTGAAATTGATTCAGCCTCTAGATTAGTTCAAAAGACAAATTTGTCCAACCAGACCTGTCTTTCAGTTTTCAATGGTCAAGACTTTCACTTACTTATAAGCTTATTCTTACTTTGTTAATTTATACTAATTCTGCAAAAAAATGATTTGATGGAGGTATCTTATTGGAACTTTGAATTTCAAGGACTTTTATCTCACTCTCTACACATTGTCCTATTTCTCTGATGATGGTTGAGCAAGACACTGATTTATGGATACAAAAGAATATTATTGAGTCCTTATATTGGTACATTTTTTTCGAACAACAGTAGTATTTGGTTTTACCCTTGGTCCATAGTCTCCCTAGTCCTAGGTCTTGGGTACCTTAGCAGTGTCACACATGGGTTGTATCTCATAGAATAGGCCTTAAATCCAATGAGATAGTGCTTGGTTACTCCCACAACTTTTGTACTACTATTGAATCAGTGTTTTATGTAGACAGACCACCAATGTATACTGAAGATTTTATAGCTAGGTTTGTGTTTATCTTTCTCCTCTTCTAGTGTGAAGAGTATCTTTCGGTACCATGAACACTAGTCTGTAGGGATGAAGGTTCCATTTATGCACTGGCTCAACTTCTTCATGTTCAATGAGATATGTAGGTATTGACATTGGCAATAGGTATATTATCAGTTTGTAGAGAGAAATAAATAGCCTTGGCAATAGCCTGAGTTGTTTGGAGTTTTCCACACGGTCTTTCTGGCCAACAACTCAATTATATGTAATCCATTCCTAGCACTGGCAGTTTCATTTCATTGAAAGAGATTTCTAGATGGAATTTTTGTCTTCCCCATTACTTGGCGATCCTAGTTTAGATTTCTTTCATATATGTGCATATTTTAATAAACTTATACTATATTAGGTTTCATAATAACCAACCCATCAAATGGCCCTTACTCTTAACTGTTTATCTCTACCTTTCTTCCCACTCCAGCTTTGAGTTTTCCCTTCCAGTATCCCCTGCTCCTTTGGTCTACAGCTATCTATTCTATTTCTCCTTCCTAGAGAGATTTCTTCCTCTCCCCTAGTTCCTTACTCACTATACCTAACTTAGTGTTATATGGATTGTTATATGGGTATAGAACAGTCAAAGATTTAAAAAGTAACATACATAAAAATACATTTGTCTTTTTGTGACTGCATTACCTTATCCAGGATCATCTTTTTTTTTCTAACTCTATCCACTTAATTGTGACTTTAATGATTTGATTTTTTTTCAAATATCAGAGCAATATTTCCTTGTGTAAAAAGCTCCACATTTTTATTATTCATTCATGTTTTTAGACTTCTAGACTGTTTCCAAATGAATTATGAATAGAACAACAATGAACATGGACAAACAAATGAATCTATAGTAGAATGTAGAGAAATTCAGGAATATGCTAATGAATAGGTTAGGTGGATCTTGATATGTATCTATTCCAATCATGCTGAGGAAGCTTCACACTGATTTCCATAAAGGCTTTTAAAAAATGGATTTTCTAGATAAGATGTGCTTCTCATTGTGTATATAGTTCTCATGTTTTTTGTTTCTTTTCCTATTTTTCTCTTTTTTATGTTTATTGGTTGTTTCATTTTGTTGTCTTTTTTTAAATTTGCCTTTTCTTGTTTTTTGAGGGAAAAAGAAGGAATGGACTTGCATGGGTAGGGAAGTAGGATGAAATCTGAGAGGAGATACAGGAAGGGAAACAGAATAAAAATTATTTTCAATAAAAAGATACCTTATAATATAAATGCTGAAGGTTATATGTTCTGGAAAATGTGAGGTACTCAGATGTCTATATCTCTTTTAGAATTAATTGTCTTTTGACAATTACAAATATAACAAAAGCATCTATGTAGAAGTGGCTACTCAATATTGGCAGTAGTGAACTCATTGGAATTTTTTTCTGGAAGACCAAATAACTATTGATAACATACTAAAGATATCCAAATTTGAGGATACACACTATCAAATTTCTAAAGCTAGAAAATGTAGGCTACTTTTAAAGATTTGCAAAGATAATTTGTATTTGGTTTGGATGTATAAAGGAGTTAATGCTGTCCTCATAGATAATTATGAAGGCATATTTTAGTGTTTGTAAGAATTTACTGCATATGTTTGAAGGTTACCATAAGAAAGTCTATTTCTTATGTTTCAGATAAGTTGCAAAACTTATGGACATCTGACTTTTGCATAGCATCTCTTTTCCTTCATCAATCTGACTAGAATCATAGCAATTTTATCATAAGACTGACACATATATTCACTTAACAAAATCTTCAACTATCATATATGTAATATATATTTTATCTTTAGTTAATATATGCATATACATATATGCATATATATATATGTACACACATACACACATATATCTTTAGTGATTCTATGATTCAGTTCAAGAGAAATAAATGAAGATGAGCATAGAATCATGATGCTTTGAGGAAATTTTGATTTATTAATAAACAGTGTTTAAATTCTGTCTCTGGTATCTATTCTTCATGAAGAATTTTTAGTATAATGCAGTAGCATATTAGCAGGTGACTTCTTCATAGAGTTTATAAAAATTAATTTCTTTCTGAGATAACAATTAAGTAATTTTTAAATATATTAGCCCAAGGTCATGAAGGAGAAATTTTTTAAATTTTTTTTAACTTTTATTGCATTATGATGTGAAAAGTTCCATGATTTTAATTTATCTGAATTTGTTAACATTTAAAAACCTATTTTAAGTAAATAGAATTAAATCACATGCTTGTTTCCCTTTTGTACACAACTCCTCCCAGAGACACCCCCTTC
The DNA here is from genome assembly GCF_008632895.1 of Mastomys coucha. Lineage (NCBI taxonomy): Eukaryota > Metazoa > Chordata > Mammalia > Rodentia > Muridae > Mastomys > Mastomys coucha. The sequence continues at coordinate 90,013,778 of NC_045030.1, forward strand.
AATAACTACAATATCTTTTTTCATATTCCTTAAAATTTATAAAATATTATAACAATAAAAATGAGTATTATAAAAGTTGTTTGATATAAAACAATCAATTTAACAGTCTTATGTAGATGCTTATCTACAGAAATACTGAAAATACATGTTTTTCTCAATATAAAATTTAAATAACTCCAAACATATTAACTGTATATTTCAAAATAATATTTCACTACTAGTAGTATTTTCTTAAATGAACATAAATATATAGTCTTTTTGTTTGTTTGTTTCTTTGGATTTAGTAGAGCTTAAAATCTTGGTTCTTACTGTAGTACAAACCCAAAATAAGAACAATTTTTAGACATTGGATTTCCTTGTAATGAGGTTGTACTTCAATGACCCTCACATCACCAAAGGATTATACCTCCATCATAGCTAAGCTGAGAGTTGACAGTTCTGCTGTGCCAAGGAATGAATTGTAGGCATGATTTTTGTATACAGACTTCCTGCTATGGTCAAAGCTATTTGATTGAGTGAGTAATTTATTCTCAGGCCACAGAGAACAGGTTACATTCATTTAAGAAATGGTGTATGTATTAAGATGGTCTATCCATAAAGTCATTCACCAACCATTTCAATGAACAATGGTTCTGTTTGGAGGGTGGCACAGACATTAGGTGAGGGTAAGAATCTGATTCATTGGCTGTGATAATTTAGAAAAGCATACATCTGAGAGAAAGAGTAACTTATAAAGTCCTCTTCTTCAAACTTGATACAAGAGTTACAAATATCAAGCAAAGCAAAACAACTCTTTGTTGTTCTCTTTCCTAAAAGTCACGTTCCAATTTAATTGTTTATGTTTCCCTTGAGTATATAAATACTTTTGAAATTTGTAAGCTGTTCTGAAAACCATAATATAGTGTAAAAACATGAAATAAACAATACTACTAATAGAGAGG
>NC_045030.1:90015580-90021714 GCF_008632895.1 Mastomys coucha
TGCATTTTCTTTGACTGTTGTGTTAATGTTTTCTATGGTGTCTTCTGCCCCTGAGATTCTCTCTTCTAGCTTTTGTATTCTGTTGGTGATGTTTGCATCTATGACTCCTGATCTCTTTCCTAGGTTTTATATCTCCAGGGTTGTCTCTCTTTCTGATTTCTTTATTGTTTCTATTTCCATTTTTAGATCCTGGATGGTTTTGCTCCTTTCCTTCACCTGTTTGTGTTTTCCTGTAGACCTTTAAGGAATTTTTGTGTTTCCTCTTGAATGGCTTCTAGCTGTTTACCTGTGTTCTACTGTATTTCTTTGAGGGTGTTATTTATGTCTTTCTTAAAGTCCTGTAACATCATCATGAGAAGTGATTTTAGTTCTGAATCTTGCTTTTCTGGTGTGATTGTGTGTCTCTAGGATTTGCTATGGTGGGTATATTGGGTTCTGATGATGCCAAGTAACCTTGGTTTGTGTTGTTTATTTTCTTATGTTCCCCCCCTTCATCTGGTTATCTTTAGTGCTACCTGCCCTTGCTAAATCTGACTGGATCCTGTCCTTCCTCCTCAGAGTCAAGCTGTCTCTGTGATCCTGTGATTCTGTGATCCTGTGATCCTAGACTTGTTAGAGCACCTGGAAGTGCAGCAGCTTCCTCTGGGTGTTTTGGATCTGGCTGCAGAGTTTAAGCCCAAAGTCTGTTCAGGGCACCACCCCAGACAGAACAGAAGGAACCTGAGCCACTGGGCTGACAAAGTTCCTGTGTGCCTAGTCCAGCTGATCCCAGTTACTTCTGATGTTGGGACAGATGTTGTGTCCCACCTCTGATCCTGAGAGTGTCAGAACGCCTGGGAGTGGAGCTTCCTCTGGGTGTTGTGGGACTGGCTGCAAAACTTGCGCCCAAGTTCTGCTCAGGACACCAGCCCAGAGAGACCGGAAGGAACCCGAGTCACTCTGCTGGCAGAGTTCCCGTGTTCCTGATTCCTCTGGTCCCAGTTCCTCCGGTGTTGGGACAGATGTTGTGTCCTCACCACTGATCCTGAGCATGTCAGAATGCCTGGAAGTGGAGCTTCCTCTGGATGTTGTGGGACTGGCTCATGAAGGAGAAATTTACTGATATGTTTACTTGTAAACTAAAGCAGATTTTCATTTCCTATTTTCAGTCTGTTACCAACATGCTGAAATATTTTAACCAAAAATCTGATATATTTTTAAAACTTACAAAAGATGTTTTGTTACAAAAGATGTCCAGAGATGTTTACCATTTATATATTTATGTTGTTTGCTTTTCCAAATTTCTCAGAGCTTTTACCATTTTCTATTAACCTTCTAAAATGTTAATCTCAGGAATTTATTATTCTTCTACTTCAAAACTGTGTGAAAATTCCCTTTTAGTGAACAATTAAACTAACACAAAGAAATAGTTGAAACTTTCATAGTAGGATGTAACATACTTTGCTTCTAATTAACATAATGTACTTTTAAAGGATGATTATGAAACTTAAATAGATGTAAATAAAAAGTAAAACATAACCTTAAGATAACACTTGTGGCCAAGTTTTTGTATGTACATCCAGTTTACCAGAAGCAGTACCATATGGAGTTCTTTGTATTTTTCTAAATTTAAATGACATCTTAATAATAAAAATTTTAAATATGTACAAAAATAGTCAATATTAGCCATACCTGTATCTACAACTATAGTAGATCAGTCAGAGTTTGCCAGAGAACTAGAACCAATACTATTTGTAGAATGTGTGTGTGTGTGTGTGTGTGTTTGTGTTTAAGGAATTGTTAAAGAACAGTTAAACCTTTCTTAAGTGATTTATTTTTTACTCTTCTACAGAAAAGGCCATTATCTGAGTAATTATATAATGACCAATAACTACTACTATGCTGGGGTAACTACTAGAGCTTTTAGGTTGCATTCTCTGTATATAATTGTCTTGCAAGGAATTCTATTATTTTTACTAAACAGAAGAAGGAAAAACACATAAAATTATGATACTCTGCAAATTTAGTCTGCTAACTTATGTCACTGTCATCTTTAAAAACATTTTTTACACTGACATCTACAGCTTTGTAAAAAATGTAGGTAGTGCAGTGTACTCAAGTCACTATGTAAGAATAATTATTAAATCTATGTAGTATTAATAAATGTCATGTAAAAAAATCACACTCTGCATTTGAAAGTACTAGGAGACTTCCAGTAAAAGGGAGTATATTATTATACTTGATACTTCAATGATTTATAGGATACTGGCAGAAACAAGGAATTTGTGATATGAAAATTAGTAAAGGTATTGTAGAACATCGGAATAACAAGCAATATTTACTAGGCATGAAAGCATACATATACCATACTCAAGAACTTTGACAAAAAGAAAAAAGACTTCCTTACACTGAGTTTGGAGAGTCCCTGAAGTTTAAGCCTACTTTTCAACTGTGTTTAGACAGCATATGTTAAGACTTTTTGCAGCAATAAAACAAAAGTGCTATATATGTAAGCAAATTAGATGGAGTTTGCACATTAAATTTCTGTTTGATCAGCTTCTCTTTGGTTAGTTCTAACAATTAAAAGTTAAGATAGATCATAATTTCTCAACTTCATAAGAATTAATATGCTTATGTTGTTCTCTTTCCCTTTGACCTGTTCTCTCCAGCTACTATCCTCACCCACCAACAGTCCACCCATAAAATCTATCCTATTTCTGTTTCCTAAGGAGAGCTATGTGTTGCCCTTACAGCTTTCTTCATTATCTGCCCTTTCAGGTTTGGTGGATGGTGTCTTGATTATCATTTACTTAATTAGCTAATACCCACAGAGTTCATTTAACAGAGAGAGTTGAGCTGGTGTGGGCTTGGAGACTTCACTCCTACATTTCAGTCTTTGTGACTTAGGACAGTACTCTACAGGCTACAGAAAGAGAAACCTAGACACCCACTCAGCCACAAAAACATGATCTACAATCTGCTATCCTGCAAATTGTGCTGGGCCAATGGTGGTACAAAACTTGAAGGAATGGCCAACCAATGTTTAATTTAACTTGAGGTCCCTGAAAAAAAAAGTCCATGCCATACACTGCCTGGATGTCTAGGAACCAGAGACCAGATAGCCGAGAGACCAAGGATGTAACCAATCATGATTGATCAAAGAATAAATGTCAGTGAAATGATACCTAATGATATTCTACTATTTTCATAGAGACATACTTTGTCCAATTTTTCTCAGAGAGGATTCCTCCAGCAGCATAGGGGACTGGGTAAGGAAACTCACAGTCAGACATCTTGCAGTGAGAGAATATAAATTGGAGCTCTCCATCCTATAGGAATTCAGCGAACCTCATAGAAGATGGGGAACAAAGATTGGATTTCAGAGGACATGAGAGACACCAAGATAATTTGATCCACTGAAGCAATAAGCAGTGCTTTATGAGAATCACAGAGACTGAAGCAGCAAGCATATATTTTGACTGATATATATATATAATAAATTTGATTAATAAAATTGATATATATATAATAAATTTGTAGAGAAAATCATCTAAGAAGCTAGTAAAGAGTAAAATTGGGATTTTTTTTTTGTAGTTGTACTAATTTAAATGAGATTAGAAAATCGAGGGTCAATGATTTTTTTTTAATCTGAAGATTCATATATGCCTGGAAACAATTGGCAACTTTAAGGTCATGGTTAGAGTTTTACAAAAATTAGAGACACACAATTAAGTGGATGGACCATCAAGCTTTGTACACTGGCAAAGACTGAATCATGCCGTGATCAAAGTTCAGTGTCTCATGAGCTTTCCAGTATATGCAAGGTTGTCTAAGAAATGGCACTGTGAAGAGTTAGAGCTGGGAAGATAATGGACTTGATTGAATATCCTCAAAGCCCAGTGATTCTGTGTCATTGCTTATAGAAATCAAGACAATTGCTATTGTATAGAGGAGTTTCAGTCTATATATTTGACTTACAGAGAAATAGTTATTCAAATCAATATTTTTTCATAAATTGTGCAGAGAAAAGTATACCAATATGACCTTTGTACCTCTGTATATGTGTTTGTATTCCCCGTTTCAAAAATGAAAAAGAAGTCTTTTAAGAATTTGGTAAATCCTTGTAATATTTAATGTGATGCTAACATGTGAAAAAATTATTTTAAGCAGACAATGGAGTGGGGTTTGTATGTATGCATGTACAACTAATTTTATGAATTATTTGTGAGTTACATAAATAATTTTCCCTTGCCTGTGAAGACTTCATTAGCAGGATAATTTTTATGTTCTAAAATTACAGGTATCTAAATCAAAATATAATTCTGTAATATTTATATAACTCTTCCATAGGCATGATTCAAATTTTACCCCTATCTCTAATATATAGATTTGATTTTCCTGTAGTCTGTGCTTGATCCTGCATCATATGTTTCAACTGTGCTTGTGTTTTTCTATTTTTTTTTTTACTTTACTTTGCAACTTTCCAAGGGGGTTTCTCTTATTTTTTTTTTCATAACTGTGACATTTGAAAATGTGCCAGGTATTTATCTTGTAAAATCTTAACAATCTTACTCAGTATGATACTTTTTGATGATTAGTTTCAGGTTATAATTTTTTTGTCTGAAGCTAACTATTTAGGGAGCATATTTTGGAAAGAACAATGAGAAGGTAAACTTCTGCTTGCAGTTTTGAAAATAAAGATGGTAAATGACTATTATTTCTTTTTCTTATAAGGGTAAAATATGGGTCAATAATATATTGAAAAGAAAAATTGACAGCTTATTTGCCTTTTAGCTTTTTAAGTAGTTGAGATTTTAAACCTTTAAATTAGATAAAGTTGCTACATAATTTCCTGTCAAAATAAACATTTCAATTAAATCCAGAGAAAGTAATATAAGGTTTAAGGTTACAGATTCAAACATGATACTCTAGTGAATAGATACTCTTAAAGGTTTTTTTAACTTTTATTGCATTATGATGAGAAAAGTTACATGATTTCAATTTATCTGAATTTGTTAACATTTAAGGACATATTTTAAGTAAATAGAATTAAATCACATTCTTGTTTCCCTTTTGTACCCCCACTCCTCCCAGAGACCCCCCTTCAATACTTACAATATCTTTTTTTGTCATATTCCTTAAAATTTATAAAATATTATAACAATAAAAATGGGTATAAAAGTTGTTTGATATAAAACAACAATCAATTTAATAGTCTCATGTAGATGCTCATCTACAGCAATAGAGAAAATACATTTTTCTCAATATAAATTTTAAATAACTCAAACATATTAACTGCATACTTCAAAATAATACATCACTACAAGTATTTTCTTAAATGAACATAAATAGATTAAGTCTTTTTGTTTGTTTTGTATTTAGTAGAGTTTAAAATCTTGGCTCTTACTGTGGTACAAGCCCAAAATAAGGACAACATTGGATTTCATTGTAATAAGGTTGTACATCATTGAGCCTCACATCACCAAAGGATTTTACCTCCATTGTAGCTAAGCTGAGAGTTAATGGTTCTGCTGCACCAAGAAATGAATTGTAGGCTCGATTTTTGGATACAAACTTCCTGTTATGGTCAAAGCTATTTGACTTGAGTGAGTGATTTTATTCTCAGCTCACAGAGAACAGGTTACATTCATTTAAGAAATGGTGTAGGTGTTAAGATGGTCTATCCATAAAGTCATTCACCAACCATTTCAATGAACAATAGTTCTGCTTGGAGGGTGGCACAGACATTAGGTGAGGGTAAGAATTTGGTTCATTAGCTGTGATAATTTGGAAAAGCCTTCATCTCAGAGAAAGAGTAACTTATAAAGATCTCTTCTTCAAACTTGATACAAGAGTTACAAACTCAAGTAAAGCATTCAGCCTCACTCTTTGTTGTTCTCTTACAAGCAACCTCCCTAGTTAATCATCTATGTTTCTTTTGGGTATATAAATACTTTTGAAATATATAAGCTATTCTGAAAACCATAGTATAGTATAAAGACATGAAATAAACAATACTAACAATAGAGAGGCTGAGATAGGAGAAGCAAGATTTCAAGACCCTTATGTTGTACGCAGCCAGACAGAGTCACAAACAAGCTGAAAGTATATATAGATTGTACAATATTGGATCTATTTCTCCAATTACCAAATTA
>NC_045030.1:90022249-90045668 GCF_008632895.1 Mastomys coucha
GAGAAGTCTGGTGTAATTCTGATAGGCCTGCCTTTATATGTTACTTGCCTTTTTTCCCTTACTGTTTTGAAAATTCTTCCTTTATTTAGTGCACTTGTTGTTTTTATTATTATGTGATGGGAGGAATTTCTTTTCTGGTCCAGTCTACTTGGAGTTCTGTAGGCTTCTTGTATGTTCATGGGCATCTCTTTCTTTAGGTTAGGGAAGCTTTCTTCTATAATTTTGTTGAAGATATTTACTGGCCCATTACATTCAGAGTCTTCACTCTCTTCTATACCTATTATCTTTAGATTTGGTCTTCTCATTGTGTCCTGGATTTCCTTGATGTTTTGGGTTAAGACCTTTTTGAATGTTGCATTTTCTTTGACTGTTGTGTCAATGTTTTCTATGGTGTGTTCTACCCCTGAGACTCTCTCTTTTATTTCTTGTATTCTGTTGGTGATGCTTGCATCTATGTCCTCTGATCTCTTTCCTTAGTTTTCTATCTCTAGGGTTGTCTCCCTTTGCGATTTCATTATTGTACTTCCATTTTTAGATCCTGGAAGGTTTTGTTCAATTCCTTCACCTGTTTGGTTGCATTTTCCTATAATTCTTTAAGGATTTTTTTGTTTTTCCTCTTTAAGGACTTCTACCTGTTTACTTGTGTTCTCCTGTGTTTTTTAAGGGAGTTATTTATGTCCTTGTTAAAGTACTCTATCTGCATCATGAGATGGGATTTTAAATCCACAACTTGCTTTTCTTGTATGTTGGGGCCTCCAGGACTTGCTTTAGTGGGAGAACTGGGTTCTGATGCCAAGTAGCCTTGGTTTCTATTGGAAAAGTTCTTGTACTTGCCTTTAGCTATCTGGTTATCTCTGATTTTAGTTGGTCTTGCTGTCTCCGGCTGTATCTTGTCTCTCCTGTGGGCCTGTTAGCTTGTGTCAGCACTCCTGGCAAGACCAGCTCTCTCTTGGGCAGTGTTTGGATGTGGAAGGGTGTAGAACAACCTTAGCTCCTGGATGTAGATGGAGACCACAAGGATTCTGTCCCTACTGCTCCACTGTTTCTGCGCCCTGTGTACTCCTGGATGGTCTCACTTTGGATAGGTATTGGAGAAAAAGTGGTAACCTCATCTCTGAGCTTAGGAGTGAGAGCATTCCTGATAGACCAGCTCTGTCCAGCTGTGACCTGTGTACAGAGGACTGTGGAACAACCTTAGCTCCCAGGTGCTGATGGAGACACAATTGTTACACATTCTAAGTATCAAAACTATTTGGCACATAAAATTCATTGGTGTTTCAGGAACATATTTTTCTAATTATCGTTTTAAATTCTATGACAACATGAAGAAACAAAAGGGGGAAATAAAACTATGAAAAAATTCATATTAGAATAATCAGTGGATGAATATTTGAAAGCTCTGTGCTTGGTTGGTTAAATATACTGATAAATAAGAATAAGATAGTTCTTATTTTTTGATTTATTATCTATAAAATTCATATCAAAATTTATATTTCCAGTTGATTGCGTTAGAGGTAGAATGGACAGAGAACACAGGAGAAATAGATATAAATTTTTAAGTTGTTTGAATATGTGGAACTTTTAGTTTAGAGCAAAGACAATGAAATACAATAATGAAACATTTGAGGTCATAAACTTTGATGTAATATCCTTTAAATATATGCATGCTGTGAATCTCATGACACACACATCATTTATAAATCTATTTATTTATATGCATATAAGTATGAGGTGATCAGAAAAAAGTGATTATGAACTGAACAAGAAGTTCTATAACAGAATTATAGATCTCTGGAAGTGAGGAAGCAATAATGGCTTTGTGCCAGAGAGTCCATTTGAGGTTTCACAGTCACATTTGGTTGCATACTTTGATAGGTACTTATATAGACAAATGAGAATATGTCCACTGGTGGGAAACTGGAAATGGTATGCATTCAGGACCAAGCTTTTAAGTGGGAATTGAATGGCCTGAGTATATTTATTATATAGGATAAAACTCAAAGAGTAGGTTATAAAAATCCCGAAGTTATATGTTTCATAATATTTACCTAATACTATTAAAATTAGTAGGTTTCAGTATGAAATTTCCAAATGTACATACATAGTGGTTTAATTGGTTTTAATTTCATTTTCAGTCTCATCCACAGTTGCCCTGTCTGAGAATTGGATATCAGGCAAGCTGGCAGAAATTCATTCCTTGGGTCTGGTGATAAACTGTAGCTATTTACTACCAGCTTTCCTGTTTTGAAGCACACAAATGGTTATCAAGGTATATGTGATGGCTGCCATAAAAGGCTGCACTGGGCTGTTGAAGAAGGATTTTTCCAACCCCATAGATGCTCTGAATTGTGCAAACCTCCAGTTATACAGGAGTGACTTAGACATGCATGGAATACTATCTCAGAGTCCTCCACAGCAACATAGGAATATCTGACCTTTCTGTTTCTGGAATTCATCTACTGGTTCCTAGGACCAAACTGTTTGTTTGCCTGGTTATTTTTCGTTGTCATCTTCTTCAGGGATGTACATAAAGACTCCTAGCACTGGGTGATTTGGAGTCTTAACAGGCCATTTTCTGTAACCAGGTAAGAGTTCCAGTGGTAAGACTAGGGCTCTATCTCTGCCATAAAATCAATGACCTACAATTTGTCCTATTTGCAAGATTTGCTGGGGTAATGATGGAATAAAACTTGTGGGAGTGGCCAAACATTGACTGACCACCAGGAGACAAAGCCCTTTCCTCAAATTGCCTTGATAGTCAGGAACCAGAGGCTGTATAGCCCAAAGACCTTGGATAAAACCAAACAGGACAAGCTGAAATAAAATTCTAGAAAGTCAGTGAAATGATTCCTTCATCAAGCAAGTGATGGGTGTAGTTGCAGAAACCTACAACCAAATATTAGACAGAACTAGAGTAATTCTATGGATGAGAGAGAAATGATCATATGAACCAATGGATTAAGGAACACCTTGAGAACATAGCCCACAGAATCAACTAAGCAGGGTTCGTAGGGTTAAAGCAACAATCATAGAGCCTGTATGAGTCTGAAATATGTCCTCTGTATATATGTTATGGTATATAACTTGGTTTTCACGTGGGACTTCTAACAATGGGAGTTGGGGGTCTCAATCCCTTTTGCTCCTACTGGGTAGCTTTGTCCAGCCTTGACATAAGGGTTTGTACCTAGTCTTTATTGTAGCTTGTTATGATGTATTCAGTTGATATCTCTGGTAGGGCTACTCTTTTCTGAAGTGAAACAGAGGAGGGGTGAAACATGAGGAAAGGTGAGAGAGGAATGGCTGGGAGGAATGAAGATGGGGAAACTGGTTGAAATATAATGTGTTAGAGAAAAATAAATAAATAAATAAATAAATAAATAAATAAATAAATACACTGAAACTTCAATTAAACATTTTAAAAGAATGCCTACTAATGTGTGTGGGTAGATATAGAGGGTGATAAAGAAAGCCTGTTTTAGGACAAGGTAACAAATCGTAGATAGATGTTAATATTGTATATATTCAAATATATAGGATAAAATGTTCAAATATAGTTTGGAAGGTGCTAAAACAAATAGACATCTAAGAAAGGTAAAAATATAAACAAATGTGTTTCCAATTATCCTGTGGATCATTGGCAAATATTTATTTACTTTGGAAAGGGATAGTGCCATGGCTCATATTATGGAAGGCATTTTATTCTCTCCTATTACCATGTAGGTTTTAGGAATGTAACTCAGGTTTTCAAGCTTGTTGGCAAATGGTTTTACCTGTTGAGACATCTTGCCAACTCACATTGTGCAGGTCAATGGTATATATAATCTTCTAAACTGTAACATTGCTTAATAATTAAAACTACCCTTTAAACTTTTGAACTCATCTAAGATCAATAGCATGCTGATACTCTGCCTACTCCATTTCAGGAAAAAAGTGAAATTAAAGTTGACTGCTAACAAGTCGACACAGAAAGACATATCCTAATTGATTTGTGAAACTGACTTGGTAGACTATATAATTGAAGTCACATTAGGCAAGAGAATGATATGCTGATAAAAACAATGGCTCAAGAGTCATGAGACAGGTATCACTTCTGGGAAGAATAATTATGTGAGACCTAATAAACTCACTTGCTAATTCATGAAGGAATCTACTTATTCCCCACAAAAAGAGAAACCATTCCTGCCATGCTTTTTTTCCAGGTATTTTGTGGATTATAGTGTATTAATCTCAGGTATTTGATACCATCAAATATAGGTAGAAATTAACAATAACTAGCAGGCAATAGATTTTTAATAACTATTTTATAGGAACTTATGTTTGCTGTAAACAGTAATTTACAAACTTGGCAATATTTTTATAATTCTCTCTTTGTTTCTTCATTATTTTCATTTACACATGCATTATGTGTATGTGTACATACAGTGTGTGTGTGTCCATATGTGTGAGCAGGTATGCAAGCACCAGCATATCTATATGGGAGACAGAGGTTGGTAATGAGTATCTTTACCACTCTTCATCTTATGCTTTAAGACATAAAATCTTATGATCATAAGATCCAGGAGCTCACAGACTGGCTAGACTACCTGGCTGCTAAGTTCTAGGAATACATCTTGCTGCACCTGGGTTTTTACATGGATGCCAGGAATCTCAACACAGGTCATCATGGTATGTACTCTATCAACTTAATCATCCTTTCATCCCAGTTATTTTGACTTTATTATTAAAATTTACTTTCATGTTTTGTAGAGACAGTGTTTATAATTTTACTAAGGGTCTGCCTATGTTGAAAATTGAAACTATTTTGTAGTCATTACCCTATACTATAACAAGAAAAGACTTTCTTAAATATCTGAATTTCTCAGAAAGTGGAACAGTCTGTTTTGGGGGTTAATGAATCTTTCTTGTGTGCACATGAACTTAAGTACTGCACCAAAAGGAAGGATATAAGCAAATATTAATGAATATTGGCTGCCACACACATACAAAATGCCAAGGAATAAGTTTCTGGTGATTTTCTATCTTAGCCATTATATGAAAAAGAGATAACATTTAAACACACACACACACACACACACACAGACAGACAGACAGACAGACAGACAGAGAGACACAGAGACAAACAGACAGACAGACAGAGACATAGATAGAGGAGTAGAGGCATGCCAAAAGTATGGATTTTTCGGAGACAAGAACTATATGTCCTTATTCTCTGGATGAGGTATGTGAACCTTATATACCCCAGGTCACAATGACAGTGATAGAATATTTTCAAGTCAATTTAAGCAGTTGAAATTAGCCATCATTGCACTCAAACATTAACTAAACAAGGTAAAATTCTGGTTAGTCAGACTACTGTCCAGTCCCTTAAGGTCAACATAAAGAACACACACATATACTCACACACCTTTGAACTTTATTTTAAAGCATGTATTATATAGTTTTATATAATTTTAAAATATCAATATATTGCTAAAACTTGCAAAAGTTATGACATTCTTGTGGAAATGGCAAAAAAAATCTGAGGTTTTCTCAAAATTCTAGTATTCATAGCAAAATAAATAAATTTGGCAATTATATTCTGCATGTAAAACAAATATCCCTCAGCAGTATTTGTCTTAGTATTTGCTGCAGTTTTAAATAGCACTTCAAAACTCACTAATTGTTATAAAATTACTGTTTTCCTAGAAAGGGGCATTAATAATAAACATAATTTATTAATGATACTAATAAAAATAAAAGAAAGACAATAGCAATATGTTAAAGAGTCCCTAAGTAAATTAATGAGACTGTGAAGTAGGTATTACTTCTTCTATTTTAAAATAGAGACTTGTGAGGAAGTGAAATTAAAGTACTTGATCAAAATTGACAAAAATTGATGTGAATGCGGTCATTGAGAATTAGATCATAGATGTGAGGATTGAATTTCTGGAGTTATAGTAAAGAATCTGGTTCTGTTATTATATTTAGTCTCCCATAACTCCATCATTCAGGGATTTTTATGATCTTCCTTCAGAGTAGTCAAAAATTATAGGGAACCAGGATTTTTTATTAGCATATCAAAGATAAGTGTTTCTTCCCCAATTAGTCTGTGTAATTCCATAATCAATGTGTTTGATTCTTACACTCAGCTGGGAAATATGTGGGAATATGTCTTATATATATATAGTGGGAAATATGTCTTAAAATGACACTGTATAGCAATATTATAACCAGATTACACTTCGTTACAGTACAAAATGTAAATTAATATACCTTTCAAACATTTTTTGTACTGAGTCACATTCTTAGGGGCATGGTACAAATTAAAAACTTTAAGCCAGGCAGTGGTGTCACACGCCTTTAATCCCAGCTCTTGGGAGGCAGAGACAGGCGAATTTCTGAGTTCGAGGCCAGCCTGGTCTACAGAGTGAGTTCTAGGACAGCCAGGGCTACACAGAGAAACCCTGCCTCGAAAAAAAACAACAAAAACAAAGCTCTCTGGGCTATTGTCCTGAGGGACCTTGGGTGCAAGCTCTGCAGCCAGTCCCACAACACCCAGAGGAAGCTCCACTCCCAGGCATTCTGACACTCTCAGGATCAGAGCTGAGGAGGACCCAACATCTGTCCCAACACCGGGAGTAACTAGGACCTGGAGGACCAGGCACACAGGAACTTTGCCAGCAGAATTGCTCGGGTTCCTTCAGGTTTTTCTGGACTGGTGTACTGAGGGACCTTGGGCACAAGCTCTGCAGCCAGTCCCGTAACACCCAGAGGAAGCTGCTGCACTCCCAGGTGCTCTAACAAGCCCAGGGTCACAGGATCCCAGAATCATAGGATCCCAGAGACAGCCTGCCTCTGAGGAGTTCTGATACAACCAGGATCACAGGAAGGACTGACTCCAGTCAGATTTAGCAAGGGCAGGTAGCACTAGAGATAACCAGATGGTGGAGGGGGCGGGGCAGCAAGCATAAGAAAATAAACAACACAAACCAAGGTTACTTGGCATCATCAGAACCCAGTTCTCCCACCATAGCAAGTCCTGGACACACCATCAGACGGGAAAAGCAAGATTCAGATATAAAATCACTTATCATGATGATGACACAGGACCTTAAGAAAGACATAAATAACACCCTCAAAGAAATACAGGAGAACACAGGTAAAGAGCTAGAAGCTCTGAAAGAGGAAACACAAAAATCCCTTAAAGAACTACAGGAAAACACAATCTAACAGGTGAACTAAATGAGCAAAACCATCCAGAATCTAAAAATGGAAATAGAAACAATAAAGAAATCAGAAAGAGAGACAACCCTGGAGATACAAAACCTAGGAAAGAAATCAGTAGTCATAGATGCAAGCATTATCAACAGGGATTGCAAGCTGGTACAACCACTCTGGAAATCAGTTTTGTGGTTCCTCCATAAAGTAGACATAGTACTACCAGATGACCCAGCTATACCACTCCTGGGCATATACCCAGAAGATGCTCGAACACGTAATAAGGACACCTGCTCTACTATGCTCATAGCAGCCTTATTTATAATAGCCAGAACCTGGAAACAACCCAGATGTCCAGAAGAATGGATATAGAAAATGTGGTACATCTACACAATAAAGTGGTCTAAGATCAAGAATTGACAAATGGGACCTCATAAAATTACAAAGATTCTGTAAGGCAAAAGACACTGTTAATAGGACAAAATGTCAACCAACAGATTGGGAAAAGATCTTTACCTATGTCTGATAGAGGGCTAATATCCAATATACACAAAGAACTCAAGAAGGTAGACTCCAGAGAACCAAATAGCACTATTAAAAAATGGGCTACAGAGATAAACAAAGAATTCTCACTGACAAATATGGAATGGCTGAAAAGTACCTAAAGAAATGTTCAACATTCTTAGTCATCAGGGAAATGTAAATCAAAACAACAGTTTCATGAGGTCCCATTTATAAATTCTTAGTCTTAGAGCCTGAGCCATTGGACTTCTGTTTATGAAATTTTCCTCCATATCTAGGAATTCAAGGCTCATTCCCATTTTCTCTTTTATAAGATTCAGTATATCTGGTTTTAAGTTGAGGTCCCTCATCCACTTGGACTTGACCTTTATGTTAGGTAACAGATGTGGATGTATTTTCAGTTTTTCTACATATCAACTGCCGGTTAGACCAACACCACTTATTGATTTGTGACTGATTATATGATCAATTTTGGAGAAGGTACCAGTAGGTGCTGAGTAGAAATTATATCCTTTTGTTGTAGGATAAAATGTTCTATAGATGTCTCTTAAATCCATTTGTTTAATAACTTCTATTAGTTTCACTGCATCTCTGTTTAGTTTCTGTTTTCACAATCTGTCCATTGATGGGAGTGGGGTGTTTTAATCTCCCACTATTATTGTATGAAGTACAATGTGTGCTTTGAGTTTCTGTTATGAATGTGAATTCCATTAAATTTGGAGCATAGATGTTCAGAATTGAGAGTTCATCTTCGTAGATTTTATCTTTGATGAATATGAATTGTCTTTCCTTATCTTTTCTGATCACTTTAGGTTGAAAGTTGATTTTACGCAATATTAGAATGACTATTCCAGCTTGTTTCTTGAGACTGTTTGCTTGGAAATTTGTTTTCTAGCCTTTTACTCTGAGATAGTGTCTGTCTTTGTCACTGAGATGGGTTTCTTGTATGCAGCAAAATGTTGGGTCCTATTTATGTAGCCAGTCTGTTAGTCTAAGTCTTTATATTGGGGAATTGAATCCATTGTTATTAAGCGATATTAAGGAAAAGTATTTTTTGCTTCCTGTAATTTTGTTGTTAGAGCTAGAATTCTGTTCATGAGGCTATCTTCCTTTAGTTTTGCTGAAAGATTACTTTCTTGCTTTTTCTAGGGTATAGTTTCCCGTGTTGGAGTTTTCCATTTATTGTCCTTTGAAAGGCTGGATTTGTGGAAAGATATTGAGTAAATTTGGTTTTGTCATGGAATATTTTATTTTTTTTCATCTATAGTATTTGAGAGATTTGCTGGGTATAGTAGCCTGGGCTGCCATTTGTGTTCTCTTAGGGTCTGTATGACTTCTGCCCAAGATATTCTGGCTTTCCTAGTCTCTGGTGAGAAGTCTGGTGTAATTCTGATAGGTCTCCCTTTATACGTTACTTGACTTTTTTCCCTTAGTGTTTTAGTATTCTTTTTTTTATTTCGTGCATTTGGTGTTTTGATTATGTGACAGGAGGAATTTCTTTTCTGATCCAAACTATTTAGAGTTCTGTAGGCTTCTTGTATGTTCATGGGCATCTCTTTCTTTAGGTTAGGGAAGTTTTCTTCTATAATTTTGTTGACGATATTTACTGGCCATTTGAGTTGGGAATCCTTACTTTCTTCTATACCAATTATCCCTATGTTGGTCTTCTCATTTTGTCCTGGATTTCCTAGATGCTTTGGGTTAGGATCTTTTTGCATTTTTCATTTTCTTTGATTGTTGTGTCAATGTTTTCTATGGTATCTTCTGGACCTTAGATTCTGTCTTCTATCTCTTCTATTCTGTTTGTGATGTGTGCATCTATGGCTTCTGACTTCTTTCCTAGGTTTTCTATGTCCAGAGTTGTATCCCTTTGTGATTTCTTCATTGTTTCTACTTCCATTTTTAGATCCTGGATAGCTTTGTGCAAGTCCTTCATCTGTTTAGTTGTGTTTTCCTGTAATTCTTTAAAGGATTTTTGTGTTTCCTCTTTAAGGGCTTCTACTTGTTTACTTGTGTTAGCCTGTATTTCTTTAAGGGAGTTATTTATGTCTTTATTAAAATCCACTATCAGCATCATGAGATACGATTTTAAATCTGAATCTTTCTTTTGCTGTGTGTTGGGGTATTCAGGACTTGCTGTGGTGAGAGAACTAGGTTCTGATAATGCCAAGTAGTCTTTGTTTCTGTTGGTAAGATTCTTGTGTTTGCCTTTCACCTTCTGGTAATCTCTTTTGTTAGATGTTCTTGCTGTCTCTGGCTGGAGCTTGTTCCTCCTGTGGCTCTGTAAGCCTGTGTCTGCACTCCTGGGAGACCAGCTCTCTTCTGGTAAGACTTGTGCACAGAGGGTTGAAGAACAACTCCACTTCCTAGGTGCAGATGGAAGGCAGGAAGAACCCTGTCACAGCTGCTTTGCCACTTTACTGGCTTGTACACTCCTGGCTGGTTCTGACTCAGACAGTCACCAGAGAGAAAATTGTGATATCACCTGAGTCCTGTGGTCAGAACCCTCCCTGGAGACAAGCCCTCCTCTGGCAGGAAATGTGCACAGGATGCTGCAGAACAGCCCTACCACCTAGGTGCAGATGCGTGAATGATGGACCCTGTCCCAGCTACTATGCCACTTCTGCTGGCCTGTTCTCTCCTGGCTAGTCCCGCCTTAGACAGTCACTAGAGAGAAAATTAGGATCTCCCCTGAGTCTTAGTTTTCCTTATATGTATATCATGTCATGTGCAACTTAGTGATACCTTAATTACTTCTTTGGCAATTTCTATCCCCTTGATTTCATTTTGTTGTCTTATTATTCTAACTATAACTTCAAGTATTTTATACGAGTACTATATTGAATAGATATGGGAGCATGGACATCCTTATCTTATTCCTGATTTTAGTGATTTTGCTTTAAGTATCTCTTCATTTAATTTGATATTGCTTTACTTTATATTGTATTTATTATATTTTGTCATGGACCATCGATTCTTGTTCTCTCCAATGATTTTAACATGAAAGAGTGTTGTATTTTGTCAAATGCTTTCTCAGCATCTAATGTGATGTCCATGTGATTGTTTTCTTTGAGTTTATTTACATAGTGGATTATGTTAATGGATTTTCATATGTTGATCCAACCTCACATCCCTGGGATGGAGTTTATTTTATCATGACGAATTATTGTTTCAATGTATTCTTGTATTTGGTTTGCTAAAATTTTATTGAGTATTTTTACATTGATATTCGATATTCATAAACTAAATTGCTCTGAAGTTCTATTTGTTTATAGGGTCCTTGTGTGGTTTAGGTACCAGAGTAATTGTAGCTTCATAGAATAAATTAGGTAATGTTCCTTCTGTTACTATTTTATTGTGCAGGGTTCAATGTATATTTTGAGTTTTAGTAAAGTATCTTTTATGAATGTGGGCATTCTTGCATTTGGGGCATAGATGTTTAGAATTGAGGGTGTCCCTTGGTGGATTTTTCTTTGATGAATATGAAGTTTACTTCCCATTCTCTCCTCAATAACTTTTGGTTGAAAGTCTATTTTATTCGTTAATAGAATGGCTACTCTACCTTGATTCTTGGAACCACTTGTTTGGAAGACTTTCCAGCCTTTTACTCTGAGGTAGTGTCTGTCTTTGTTATTGATGTATGTTTCTTGAATGGAACAAAATTCTGAATCCTGTTTGCATATCCAGTCTATTAACATATATTTTTATTGGGGGATTAAGTCCATTATTATTAAGAGATATTAAAGACAGATGATTGTTACTTCCTACTATGTTTTTTTTTGTTGTTGTTATAGGCAGCATTATGTGCACATAAGTCTCTCCTTTTATCTTTGTTATGAGATTATTAATATCTTGTTTTTACTTTGGTGTACTTACTCTCCTAGTGTTGAAGTTTCCCTTCTAGAATTCTCTGTAGGGCTGGACTGGTAGAGAGATACTGTTTAAACTTGGTTTGTCCTGGAATATTTTGGTTCTACATCTATGTTGATTGAAATTTCTGTTTGGTATAATAGCCTGAGTTGAATTTGTGTTCTCTTTGGGTCTGTATGGCCTCTGTCCAGGCTCTTCTGGCTTTTAGTGTCTCTGTTGAGAAGTCTGGTGTAATTTTGATAGATCTGCTTTTATGTGATACTTGGCCTACCATTATAGCTCTTAATATTCTTTCTTTGTTCATTGCATTTAATTTTTTGATTATTATGTGACAAGAGGTTTTCTTTTCTGGTCCAATCTACTTGCTGTTCTATTGGTTTCTTTTACATTTATGGCCATCTCTGTTTTTAGGTAGGGGACGTTTTCTTCTATGATTTGTTGAAGACATTTTCAGCTCCTTTGAGCTGTGAATCTTAGCTCACTTCTATTCCTATTATTATTCTTTTTTTATTAGATATTTTCTTTATTTACATTTTAAATGTTATTCCCTTTCCTGGTTTCTCCTCTAAAAAAAAACAAAACCAAAAACAAAACCAAAACTATTCCTTCCCTCCCCCACTTCCTGCTCACCAACCCACCCTCTCCCACTTCCTGGTCCTGGCATTCCCCTACACTGGGGCATAGAACCTTCACAGGGCCAAGGGCCTCTCCTCCCACTGATGACTGACTAGGCCATCCTCTGCTACATATGCAGCTGGACCTATGAATCCCACCATGTGTACTCTTTGGTTGGTGGTTTAGTCCCTGGGAGCTCTGGGGGTACTGGTTAGTTCATATTGTTTTTTTCTTCTATGGGGCTGTAAACCCCTTCAGCTCCTGGTGTCCTTTCTCTAGCTCTTTCATTGGGAACCCTGTCTTCAGTTATTCTTATATCGTTTTATTTTTCATTGTGTCCTGGATTTCCTGGATGTTTTGAGTTAGGAGTGTTTTGTTTTGAATTTTCTTTGACAGTTATGTCAATGTCTTCTAAAGTATTTTCTAGACCTGAGATTCTCTCTTTTGTCTCTTGTATTCCATTGGTGATGCTTACATTTGTAATTCCTTACTGCTTTCCTAGGTTTTCCATTTCAAAGCTTGCCTCCATTTGTGTTTTCTTTATTGTTTCAACTTCCACTTTTAGGTCTTCAACTGCTTTGTTTAATTCCTTTATCTGTTTGATTATATTTTCTTATATTTCTTTAAGATGTTTGTTTCCACTTTAAAGCCATGTTTTCCTGTAATTTTTCAGTGAGTTATTTATATCCTCTTTAAAGGCCTCTATTATACTCATGAGAGAATTTTATTTCAGCTTCCTGATTTGCATGTGTGTTGATGTACCCTAGGCTTTCTCTGGTGGGAAAACTACATTCTGATGATGCCAAACTATATTGGCTTCTGTTGCTTATGATCTTACACTTGCCTCTTGCCATCTGGATATCGCTGGTGTTTTCTAGTCTGGGTGTCTGTGACTGGAGCCTGGCTCTTGTGTCCCTTGGTTTCTGTAGGTCTCCTGGGATGTCTGTGGCTCTGGCTGTAATAATAATCCTGGGAGGCCTTCAGACTATGGGGTCTTCAGAGAGGCAGACAAGCTGCAAATCTGTTGCCCTGCATGCAGCAGATCTCCTGGGAAACTTTTAGAGTGTGCAGTCTTCAGAGGAGCAGACAAGCTGATGATTTGTTGCCCTGTGTGCAGTAGAAGCCCTGTGAGGCCTTCAGAATGTTGGGTCTTTGGCTCCATTATAAAATTTTAAAAACATGTAAATATGAAACTCTTCTGCTACTACTATGATTGCTATAGTCAAAATCTGGTGGTGGTAGTGGAATAGGTAGATATATAGATAGATACATAGAAAGATACATAGATAGAGAGAGATATATAAAGTCACTACTCCTGATTAAAGGAAACAATGGCATTTAGAAAGAGTATACTATAAGCCTGTGTCAAAAATACTTTTCACAATCTATATTCTGGAAAATATATGTATATATAAACATACATGTACACATAAACATATGTAATTTTGAGAGATTTTTATAAATTCTGTATTCTGACTGACCTATAAATATCTATGTAGCTCAAGATTGTCATGAACTCACGGCAATTCTTTTGACTGACCCTCTTTGTGTTGCAATTATAAGTATGTACAAAAATGCTTGGCTGTTATTTTTGTTGTTTCCTTAATTTGTGGGATTCTGTTTGATTTTTAGTTATTGAACACCTAGAGCAAACCCTTCCTATGTATATTTCCAATGTTATAGATTAAGGTTTATGATATTTCTCTTATTAAAAAGACAGGGAAAATGAGGTAAATAAGACATATGATGAAAATAAAATAGTACTTGAGTCTAGCAGACTACAGTGTATAACTGTGAGTCACAAGTATGTTGCAATAAAAATAAATTATTGCATTTGAAAATGTCTAGCAAAATATTGGAAAATTATATTGGAAGTTGTGACAAATTGAAGAAGTATACAATGGTGAAGGGGGAAAGAACTGAAAAGAGATTAGGCAAAGAGGAAGATACGTGTTTAAAAGTCTCTCTCTCTCTCTCCCTCTCTCTCTCCTCTGTTCTCCAGTCTTTGAAAAATACTACTTTAAAAAAAAATCATTCCTTTACCAAAGAAAAGTTGTCATCTAGGAGAGTAGGAGAGTACACTATGAAACTGTGTTTAAATGCTTTTCAAAATCTGCATCTGGAAAAAAAATATCATTTAGATGCATTTTAGAAAAATAGATTCTCTTCCCACATATTCACAATTGCAAAAGAAATGCCAAGTAAGAAATTGGTTGAAAGTAACTTAAAGTTGATTTTTAAACAAAAGATTGCTTTTAATAAAATACAGAAATACCAGACGTTTTTAGTGTACTTTTTGTACAAACTTGTATGATCAGATTAAGTAGTTTAATATGTCAAAGAGACAGTTTTCAGAATGTTCAGAAGAGAAGTTTTGGGATAAAACCAACCCTGCCTACTCCTTGATTTCAGTCTTACAAATCAGTGTGAAAATAAATTTCTGATAATTGAAACCACCTAGTTTGTGGTATATTGTTTAGTTGCCCTGGACAACTAAAACAGCAAAACTTTTTACTTCTTTTAATATGAAAATATGCTGAACTGTTACAATAATAATTCAGTTGAATTATTAGAATAAAAGGAAAGACAAAGGGGAACATTTTGTTACAGTAGTTGGCAAGCTGTAGGCCTCTTGCTGACTTACTAAAGAATCATGTCAGGCTGTATTGCTTTCCAACTCATCAACATACTTATGTATTACATCAGTGTTTATTCTAAAAAAAGTCAATGCCCTATCAAAATTCTAAGTTTCAGAAATAAACACTTTTAAATCCACTATGTTGGTTCATATTTGCTTGCATTAACATAATTGTCTAAAACATTTTAGTATCTTAATGGATTAGAGTTGCTATAGGTAAAATGGACCTCATACTCCATCACCATTCTAGAAGCAATGGGAACTGGCAGAATGGAACAGATAAATGACATTTATTATAGACTTATCCAAGAGCCAGTTTTATTCATATCACCAGACTATTTATACTCTGATGTTTCAGAACAGTCTTACGAATAAAGTGTACAATAATATACACAAGTCACAGGTAGTAGATTAGCTGCTACATAGCAGAAACAAATTTTTCCTTAGGGGCATACAAACAAAGAATGTCCAGTTTTAATGAATAATCTGAAGTGAAGTCACTTTTATCTACTACACCTAGAGAAGCACAAAATCATTCCAAGAACAATTCTGTGTTTTGAAGAAACTCAGGTCATAAGACTCTTGTCTTGGTTTCATGGAGTTTTCTTACAAGCATTTAGAAATCTCCACATAATGTCTTCATTCTTTGACAGTGTTCCAAAAATATTCAATTTTTAATATTCTTTCTTATTCATGTTAATTGCAAACATGATAAATCACTGATAATTTGTTTTTACTATACTTTGTCTTTGTTTAATAAGTGCCTCTAATTATACTGACTAGATGTAAAAGATACAGTGCTTCAGTTTTCTTTTAATTTGTGTTTGGTTTGGTTTATAAAAGAATCGTGTAAATATTTGTAAAATGCTTGGAATTTCTAATATGCATTATAACTATAGTTCAGATGTCTGAAACTCTTATTTAAAACACCACAATGAGACTTTTTACTTCGTATTCTAAGCAAAATATGTTTTATATATCTCTTTATTACCAAACTTTAAGTATACATATATACCAATATATATATATATATATATATATATATATATATATACATAAAACCATCAAAGAGGCCACTAATCTTTTAGAATTTTTTAAAATAACCCAAGGAAATTATTGTTCTGCTTTAAAGTAGTTATGTGTACTTCAATATACATTGTATACTTATATTTCCTTCACTTCCAGTTGGCTTTTATGTTTTTAAGATTTTTTAAAAAAACCTGATGTTTTATTGAAAGTATCAGAATTATAAGTATCTGGAAACTTCCCTTGTTAAATGCCAATTCTTGAGGCAAGTATTTTTTGTCTTTCATGTTATAAATACATAATTGTGGGACTCAGGAAAGTAGAGAAGTTGCTAAAGAAACTAGAATCATGCTAGGAAAAATCGGATACTTCTGATAAAATATGAAGCAAGTCTACATCTTAGGAAAGAACAGAATTGAGTCACTCATGTGATTTCATGGCTGCTATCAGGTCCGGATGTCAGAGTGGCATGCCACCTTGATTTACATGCATATCTCCCATTGTCCTCAGGCTATAACACTAGCTCTCAATGAATAGGAAATTACATTCAGTTTCTTAGTTTCTAAGTCCATTGCCACAAACTGGTAGATGCAGATCCTATCATTTGACATTGGTTCCTAATATACTTTCCATAAAACTTACCTTACAGGGATTTGTCACCCCATAGTTTTTGATATTTTAAATCATGTTTTATCTGAGTCTTACTATTTTATGAGATGATGACATTTTAATTTATTAATTTTTAGTTTCTTCTCCCATCTTGTCACATATATAAGATTTTGAAATTATAGTTATTATATAACAAAATGAATACAAGGAAAGCAAAAGATGCTTACTCTCTATACCCACATATATGGGTTAAGTTCTGAAACAGGTCAGATATTTTTTGTACATATTCTACAATACTTATGGTTTGTACATTTGTTTGCCCAGTATAACACTTCAAACACATCTTTGTACGTTATGCTTTTAATCAACATTTAGGGCTAGATGAATCTCCAGTTATAGGCAAGTGTCCTCTGGTGTAACATTTGCCATACCATTTTAGTTTTTTGAATTTGGCTTGTATTACTCTTATGTAAGGGTGTATTTCTTTTATGTAAGTAGTGAGTGCTGAATTTTTCTTTTATTTAATTGGATATTTTATGTATTTACATTTCATATGGTATCCCCTTTTTTGGTTTCCCCTCTAGATCTCCCCTCCCATCCCGCTCCCCTGCTTCTATGAGTATGCCTCCCCTCCCACCCACCCACTCTCTTTCCCCTGGCATTCACCTACACTGGGGAATCCAGCCTTCACAGGACCAAGGGCTACATAGGCAGCTAGAGGCATGGCTCCCCCATGTGTACTATTTGGTTGGTGGTTCAGTCCCAGAAGCTCAGAGTGGGTGGTCTAGTTTGTTGATATTGTTGTTCTTCCTATGGGGTTGCATTCTTTTACATGCTGACTTCCAGTTGAACTAGCACTATTTGTTAAAAATAATGTCTGTTGTCTACTGGATGATTTTAGCTCCTTTGTCAAAAATCAAGTGAACAGAGGTGTGTGGGTTTATTTCATTGATCTACCTGCCTGACACTGTACCAATACCATATAGTTTTTATTGCTATCACTCTGTAATAGAGCTTGAAGTCAAGGATGGTGATTTCCTTAGGAGTTCTTTTATATTTTGAATGTTATTATTCTGTAAATATGTATCTTATAAAATTCTCTCCAATTTTATGGATTTTGTCTTCACTGGATCTATTGCTTCTTTACAATTTTCAATTGTTGACCCCAGTTCTGCAAACAGATTCTGATTCAGACAGTCTTTTCCTAAACCTATACCACATAGGATACTGTGTATGTTTCTTCTAATACTTTTCAATATTTTCTGTTGCATGAAAAATTTCAAGCTAGTTTTTATAAAAAGATGATAGATAAATATCTAATCTTCTTCTTTATAGAAGCATCCTGGTTTCTCTTACCTTTTACTTAAAGATGCTCTCTTTTCTGCACCACATGTTTTTGGAATCTTTGTCAAATTCTAAATGGTAAAAGTTATGGGTACGCATGTGTGAATCATTTATTTTCTGCTTTCTTGAGAGAGAGGGGGAAGAGGAAGAGGAAGAGGATGAATTTATTGGGTAGGAATTTCTGGGAGGCATTGGATAATGGGAAAGAATATGGATTAAATATATTTTGTACAAAAATATTTCTAAATAAAACTTATTTTATTCATTTTAAGTGCAATGGTGGCTTTTATTAGGGAAGTAGAAGGGAGTTGTCCTAAATTTTTTTGTCTACTTGACACAACTTAGAGTACTCTTGGATGAAGAGTCTGAATGGAGAAAATGTCTATAAGACTGACCTGTAGGCAAGTCTGTTTGTCATTTTCTTCATTAATGATTATAGGCTCTATCCTATTATGGATAGAGAAACCATTGAGCATGTGATCCTGAATTGTATAAGGAAGCAGATTGAGCAATACATGGGGAGCAAGCCACTAAACATCAAAAACCCATGGCTTCAGCTTTAGTTTCCGCCTTCAGATTTTTGGTTTGAGGTCCTGCTTTGACTTCCTTCACTGTAGACTGTGGCCAAAAACAGTAAACTGAAATAAACGTTTTCCTGTAATCTTTGGGTTTTTCTATGTCTCTTTTAGTTCTTGAGTAAAAATAAGGGGATTATTTTTATTTACAGTGCTTACGGGCTTAGTTTAGGCTTGCTTCCCAACTATCTCTTATATTAACCTGTTCATGCTAATCTAAGTTCTGCCACATGGCTAGGTACCTCTTCTCAGTTTCACATGTCCAATTTCCTCCATGTCTCAGTGGTGAATCTTTCCCAGAATTTTCATCTCTTCCTGGAAGTCCTTCCTAGCCTCTCCTGCTTTGCTATTGTCCATTTAGCTCTTTATTTACAGGAGATGCTTTACACAATGCACCAGAGATTATCCTTACACTTTCTTCCTTGAGTTGCTTTTAGTCTTATATTATTGCTGCACTAGAACTTGATACCTGTTTCCTGGCATATTTCTGTGACAGAATGTAGCCTGTTGGTTTGGTAGAAGCTTTCGACTTTAGGTTAGAAAAATTCAAAGTTTTGAGTTTAATGAGTTGTTTTGGGAACTTAGAAGATAATACTCAGAGTAATGCAGATAATAGGGACCTGGCTTGTGACATTTCAGAAAAAAAAAGTATTGGAGTCCCTAAATATGATATTGAGGATAATTCAAATATTTTGCATTAAGAATCTGTGGTTCTCATCAGGAGAGGCTGAAGAATATTTGCTTTGCTTAATAAGAGATACAAATAACTAAAGTGAAACCTTTACTTGCTGAAACAGTAAATATTAGTTATCAAAGGCTAAAGAATCAGATGCAATTAAGAAGAGATCAGCCTAATTGTGACAACATCTTCAGAGAAGTGGTCCTTATGGTCATCATATAGAAGCTATGGTTCATATATGGCCAAAGCTGTACCATTTGCTTGCTGTTGAACTTGGTAGTATGTAACATATGACACTAGTTTGCAGGCATGGATCAGTCATGGAGAGCAAATTGGGACTTAGAATTGCAGGAGGCCAGGAGAAGCCATTGAAGAGAATGCAGTTTCAGTTACAGTAGAACCCCAGGGTTGAAGAGATCATGCAGAGAAGCTGAGCCTGGGTACCATGTGCCAAATTTAGAGTACCTGAAGAGAGCCAAAGAGAAGCTATTGATGAATATGCATCCCAGCTACAGCAGAAGCCTTAGTATTTGAGAGATAACAGTACTGTGGTGTAATCACTAAATACAACAGCAGGTGTAGGATGGTGGCAGTCTGACCTGCACTGTAGAAGACAATGCAAGATAAGTGGAACTACCTAGTCCCTTTGCAGCCCAGAAAATTGAGAATAAATTCCAAATGTCTGACACCAAGATTTTTAACACTACTGGACTCTGTTTTTGTTTGCTGGTATTGTTTGTTTCTTTGTTTGTCATTTGATTGTTATTTTAGCCTAGCTCTTACCTTTTACAACAACTAGTGTGTAACTTTTTGGCAGGAGCCAACAGTTAGGAGGTTTTAGAATTTTAGAGAGATTATGAAATTTTAAAGAGACTTTGAATAGAGAGGCCCTGAAATTTGAGAGAGGTTTTGGACATGCTGAGAGACAATGAACTTTTAAAGTGTTGAAATCTTAAACTGTTAAGACTTTAAAGTAATACTTTATTTGTTCTGAAATATCCATATGCTATCTTAGGAAAGAAAAGTAAAGGAAAGGTTAGAGTTGAATAATGATGCATTTGTGTGTCAAATTGAAAAGAGGTCAATTGTCCTGGTTAGAATTATTTGAGAACAGAACCTCAATTGAGAAAATACCTCCGAAAGATTGGCTTGTAGGTAATCTTGTGGGACATTTTATTAATTAATGATTGATATGCAAGTAACCAGATCATTTTGAGTAGTGACATCCCTGGACAGATAGTTCTAGAGTATAGAAAAATATATTGTCTACACTGAAGAACCCATGGGAGCCAATAATTTAGTACTGTTCCTCCATGGATTCTGCTTCAGTTCCTTCCTCCAAAGTCCTCTATTTACTTCCTGCTCTGATTTTCTTCAGTGATGGACTGTGAAATAGAGGTGCCACCTAAACAAAAATCCTTCTGTACCCAAGATTCTTTTCACCTTGGTGTTTTAGCACAGAGATAGAAACTCTACAACAAAGGCTGATACAGAAGGAAAGGGGAAAAGAAGGGAAAAATAACACTAAGAATGCTTTCAAAAATCCATAGAAGCCATATTATTTTGTATTTACCTAAAATTAATGTATGTCTTAAAAGACTCAGGCAGACAATGCTTCTTACAAGAACCATAGACTAACAAAACTCTCAGTACCAGGCATGACACACTTCCTCTTCAGTTATTGATCAGGGTAATACAAGATATTTTCAAGACAGTATAGACTACTGCTGTTGCTTCTGGCTACCTCTCAGTGGTTAAAGATGAATATGTACTGCTGAAAAAAAGCATACAGCTGAGACATGCGAAGCAGAATATTCAAGCTGGTTTTGAACCAAAGGCCTTGTTTCTGAGGTATGAAGTTCAAACCATAAGTTGCTATCCATGCTACTAATAGATAGAATCAAGCAATAGTCCTACTCAATGTGATATTTACAAGCCACAAGTATTACCAGTGTGATAACAAATTCCCAAAGGTATAATAGTGGCCCTCATATCTTGGAGATAACCCAAAGCTGTTAACTAAACATGAGGCCCACTCAAAAGGAGTGGCATTTGCTTAGTAATAGAAACTTAACCAAGTACATAGGACTAGTGAAATAGTTTATCTTAGACAAGTATTCCATATATTCACTTTACCAGACCATCATACTGCTTAATTGAACTCTCAATACATATCATAGTACCCACAGATAAGTATATTTCTGGACTTTCATCAAAGCTTTTCTTTGTAGCAGATGGAGACCATCACAGAAAACCACAACTAAAAGTATCAACTGATCTTTTGGTTTTCCCACCCAAGAAGGTCCACTTATAGTACAACTTACGCACTTAAGGCTCAGAGAACATTTTGCATGAGTAAGCAGAAATATTGTAAGAGACTGAAGATCATAAAAATTGGCTGTCAGATTTTGTTTCCTAGATATCACCCAGAAAGAGAAACTACACCTATGATAGTTCAACAAAATTGCTGCCTAAACAAAACTAGAGCAATGACAAACACCAATATGCATGTTAATGTGGAAGGGTGTCTTGTGTGAAATGGATACCTAGACAAAGAAGTAAAGGCTACTAATGACTACTGAAAGTCATGAAAGGAGAAGAAATGAGAGGAACTGGAAGGGAATGGGAGAAATGATTTCATTGTATCTTAATGAAAATAAGAAATATTAAAAAATACAAGCATAGTATGAAAACAGAATTTTAAGCTTCAGTATGTATTAAAATAGTCTACAGAGTTTATTAAGGCAGATTTTAATGTTCATCTCTGACACTATCTTAGTAAGTCTCTTTTAAAGTTCATAAATTTGTGTTTTCAAGAATTTCAACGTTGTGTTCATGCTCCTGATGTAGGGACCACATTTTTATAGCAACTTTTATAATAGAAAAAAAATGCTGAGTTTTTTTCAGTCTAAATAATTTGGGCTTAATTTTTTTTATTTTTTATTTGTGTAACTTGAGTTTGCAGCATTATGCTTATTGAAAGAAATTCTTATCAGGCTACAAAGTATCATAGTTATAAAAATTATACTTCATTAAGCATATATTAATGTGCTGTTTTCTAGAAGACACTCAATAGATATTAATATCCAGTTTTACACTGAAATCACTACTTTGTTGAATGCAATGGAATTATGAAGCCAAGTGAGAATAGTGAAATGGGGCAACATTTTGTTTTCTTAGAGAATGTAACTAAAGGCTTAAGAGTAGCAGATATATGAATACTCTAGATCCTACAGTAGACAATACTGAAAGAAGCTATGTGAGACAGAGAAGAGAAAACTGTTAAGACTTCCTGTATTAAAAGACTGGGCAGCAGCTGGAGTCCTAGTTACCTCTTAAGCTCTTGACTGGTTTTAGACTAATTGAAACCAATTATAGTAATCAGTGTTCTCTTCTTCCCATAAATGATCATAAAACACATTAGCATTAGGTTTTCTAAAAGTGTATATAATTTAGGGAGGTTGATAAATGCTAGCTTTGCCTTTCTTTTTTTGATGGAAAATCTGTATTTTGTTGCTTACAGTTGTCAGGGGAAATATCTCTCTTTAAGAATTATTTTCTAGTTTGGGGTCAGATAAATATAATTTACTTTTTTGTATATGTAACACTTAACAAATTATATAAAAATCTTTGAACATGCTTTAAATTCATGACATTAAATATTTCAACATATTACCATATGTAAGTCATGTGGCTTCTGCCAATGGAAAGTCACCAGAAGCTATACATAGTTTTTCTTGGTGAAATAATAACAGTAATTGTGCTAATAGTAATTATGGATTTGAATTGAAATTATTCCATATGAAGTATTCTGTATTATATATGCTTTAACATCAGGAATTTTTTATTGTATCAGGTCCATATTAGAAAAAGCTGGATTGTTTTCAGGCTATCTCTCAGAACTTTGATTAGACCTATTTGGTAACTAAGAGTCTTTGGTAACAAGAAGTCTTACCTTCTTTAATAAGAGTTGATTAATAACATTAGAGAACATTTGTCTTGATAAAGAAATGGTCATATTGAAATAGAAAGAGGATAGGAGAGGGTAACTAGAGAAGAAATATGACCAAAGTTCCTAACATACTTGAATAAAAATGCTACTATAAAAACAACTACTAGGTACAGTTAATGCTAGTAAATATTTAAAAGAGAAATGGGGCTTGTGAGATAGCTCATGATATAAAAGAATATGCCACCAAACCTGACACTTAAGTTAAAACATGTCAGTACTCACATAGAAGGCAGTAACTGATTCTTTACAAGTTTTCATTAGACTTCCACAAACATACCGTGGATTACCCTCAATCTCTCTCTGTCTCTGTCCCTGTCTGTCTCTCTGTCTCT
>NC_045030.1:90045679-90052973 GCF_008632895.1 Mastomys coucha
CCGGGTCTCTGGCTTAATGTGCTCTCTGGAGTTAGGCGATCCACTTGCAGGGAAGGGGCAGAGGAGCTGTACCACATTTTTTAATCGGGTTACTTGTTTCTCTGGAGTCTAACTTCTTGAGTTTTTTGTATATATTGGATATTAGCCCACTATCAGATATAAGATTGGTAAAGATCTTTTCCTAATCTGTTGGTTTCTATTTTTTCCTATTGACAGAGTGTTTTGCCCTGCAAAAGCTTTGCAATTTTATGAAGTCACATTTGTTGATTCTTGATCTTAGAGCATAAGCTATTGGTGTTCTGTTCAGGAAATTTTCCCCCATGCCTATGTGTTTGAGGCTCTTCCCCACTTTCTTTTCTGAGTGTATTTGGATTTATGTGCAGATCCTTGATCCACTTGGACTTGAGCTTTGTACAAAGAGATAAGAATGGATCAATTTGCCTTCTTCTACATGCTAGTCTCCAGTTGAACCAGCACAATTTGTTGAAAATGATGCCCTTTTTCCAATGGATGGTTTTAGCTCCTTTGTCAAAGATCAAGTGGTCATAGGTTTGTGAGTTCATTTCTGGGTCTTCAATTCTATTCCATTGATCTACCTGCCTGTCACTGTACCAATACCATGCAGTTTTGATCACAATTGCTTTGTAGTGCAGCTTAAGGTCTGGGATTGTGATTCTACCAGAGGTTCCTTTATTGTTGAGAATACTTTTGGCTATCCTGTTTTTTGTTCTTGTTGTTATTCCATATGAATTTGCAAATTGCTCTTTCTAAGTCTGTGAAGAATTGAGTTGGAATTTTGATGGGGATTACATTGAATTTGTAGACTGCTTTCAGAAAGATGGCCATTTTTACTATATTAATCCTGCCAATTCACAAGCATGGGAGATCTTTCAATCTTCTGATATCTTCAATTTCCTTCTTCAGAGACTTGAAGTTTTTGTCAAACAGATCTTTTACTTGTTTAGTTAGGCACCAATGTATTTTATATTATTTGTAACTATTGTGAAGGGTATTGTTCCCCTAATTCCTTTCTCAGCCTGTTTACCCTTTGTAGAGAGGAAGGCCACTAATTTTCTTGAGTTAATTTTATATCCAGCTACTTTGCTGAAGTTGTTTATCAGGTTTAGGAGCTCTCTGGTGGAATTTTTGGGGTCACTTAATTATACTATCATATCATCAGCAAATAGTCATAATTTGACTTCTTCCTTTCCAATTTGTATCCCTTTGATCTCTTTTTGGTGTCTAATTGTTCTGGGTAGGACTTTAAGTACAATATTGAATAGGTAGGGAGAGAGTGGGCAGCCTTGTCTAGTCCCTGATTTTAGTGCGATTGCTTTAAGTTTCTCTCCATTTAGTTTGATGTTGGCTACTTGTTTGCTGTATAATGCTTTTACTATGTTTACATATGGGGTTTGAATTTCTGGTATTTCCAAGACTTTCATTATGAAGGGATATTGGATTTTGTCAAATGTTTTCTAAGCATCTAATCAGATGATCCTATCTTTTTTTTTTCTTTGAGTTGTTTTATATAGTGAATTACTTTGTTGGATTTCTGAATATTGAACCACCTTTGCATCCCTGGGATGAAGCCTACTTGATCATGATGGATGATCTTTTTGATATGTTCTTTGATTTGGTTTGCAAGATTTTTATTGAATAATTTTGCATTGATATTCATAAGAGAAATTGATCTGAAGTTTTCTTTCTTTGTTAGGTCTTTATGTAGTTTAGGTATAAGAGTTATTGTGGCTTCATAGAATGAATTGGGTAGAGTACCCTCTGTTTCTATTATGTGGACTTGTTTGAGAAGTATTAGTATTAGGTCTTCTTTGAAAGTCTGATAAAACTCTGCACTAAACCCATCTGGTCCTGGGGTTTTTTGGTTGGGAGACTATTAATGACTGTTTCTATTTCATTAGCAGATATGGGACTGTTTAGATTGTTGATCTGATCTTGATTTAACTTTGGTAACTGGTATCTGTCTAGAAAATTGTCCATTTCATCAAAGTTTTCCAGTTTTGTTGAATATAGGCTTTTGTAGTAGGCTCTGCTGATTTTTTGGATTTCCTCATTTTCTGTTGTTATGCCTCCCTTTTCACTTCTGATCTTGTTAATTAGGATAATGTCTCTGTGCCCTCTAGATAAATCCGGCTAGGGATTTATCTATTTTGTTGATTTTCTCAAATAACCAGCTC
The DNA here is from genome assembly GCF_008632895.1 of Mastomys coucha. Lineage (NCBI taxonomy): Eukaryota > Metazoa > Chordata > Mammalia > Rodentia > Muridae > Mastomys > Mastomys coucha. The sequence goes on from NC_045030.1 coordinate 90,047,875, forward strand.
CTGGTTTGGTTGATTCTTTGTATAGTTCTTTTTTTTTGTTTCTATTTGGTTGATTTCAGCTCTGAGTTTGATTATTTCCTCCCTTCGAATCCTCTTGGGTGAATTTGCTTCTTTTTGTTCTAGAGCTTTCTTTCAGATGGCTGTGAAATTGCTGGTATACGCTCTCTCCAGTTTCTTTTTGTAGGCACTTAAAGCTATGAGTTTTCCTCTTAGGACTGCTTTCCTTGTATCCCATAAGTTTGGGTATGTTGTGGCTTCATTTTCATTAAACTCTAGAAAGTATTTAATTTCTCTCTTTATTCTCCCTTGACCAAGTTATCATTGAGTAGAGTGTTGTTGAGCTTCCAGTATGTGTGGACATTTTATTGTTTATACTGTTATTGAGGAGCAGCCTTAGTCCATGGTGATCTGATAGGATACAAGGAATTATTTCAGTCTTCTTGTATCTGTTGAGGCCTGATTTGTGACCAATTATATGGTCAATTTTGGAGAAGGTACCATGAGGTGCTGAGAAGAAGGTATATCCTTTTGTTTTAGGATAAAAAGTTCTGTAGATATCTGATAAATCCATCTGTTTCATAACTCTGTTAGTTTCACCATGTCTTTGTTTAGTTTCTGTTTCCATGATCTGTCCATTGCAGAGAATGTGGTGTTGAAATCTCGCACTATTATTGTGTGCAGTGCAATGTGTGCTTTGAGCTTTAGTAAAGTTTCTTGTATGAATGTAGATGCCTTTGCTTTTGGAGCATAGATATTCAGAATTGAAAGTTCCTCTTGGTAGATCATACCTTTGATGAATATGAAGTGTCCCTCCTTATCTTTTTTGATCACTTTAGGGTGAAAGTCGATTTTATTCGATATTAGAATGGCTACTCCAGGTTTTTCTTGGGACCATTGGCTTGGAGAACTGTTTTCCATCCTTTTATTCTGATGTAGTGTCTTTCATTGTGACTCATGTGGGTTTCCTGTATGCAACAAAATTTTGGGTCCTATTTATGTATCCAGTCTGATAGTCTATGTCTTTTGATTGGGAAATTGAGTCCATTGATATTAATTGATATTAAGGAAAAGTGCTAATTGAGAGTTTTGCTGGGTATAGTAGCTTGCGCTGGCATTTGTGTTCTCTTAAGGTCTGTATGACATCAACCCATGATCTTCTGGCTTTCATAGTCTCTGGTGAGAAGTCTGGTGTAATTCTGATAAGCCTGTCTTTATATGTTACTTGAACTTTTTCCCTCACTGCTTTTAATATTCTTTCTTTGTTTTGTGCATTTGACATTTTTACTATTATGTGGCAGGAGGAATTTCTTTTCTGGTCCAGTCTATTTGGATTTCTATAGGCTTCTTGTATGTTCATGGGCATCTCTTTCTTTAGGTTAGGGAAGTTTTCTTCTATAATCTTGTTGAAGATATTTACTGGTCCTTTAAGTTGGAGAACTTCATTCTCTTCTGTACCTATTATCTTTAGGTTTGGTCTTCTCATTGTGTCCTGGATTTCCTAGATGTTTTGGGTTAGAAGCTTTTTGCATTTTGAGTTTTCTTTGACTGTTCTGTCAATGTTTTCTATGGTATCCTCTGTACTTGAGATTATCTCTTCAATCTCTTGTATTCTGTTGGTGATGCTTGCACCTATGGTTCCTGACTTCTTTCCTATGATTTCTATCTCCAGAGTTGTCTCTTTTTGTGATTTCTTTACTGTTTCTACTTCCATTTTTAGGTCCTGGATGGTTTTGTTCAGTTCCTTTACCTGTTTGGTTGTGTTTTCTTGAAATTCTTTAAGGGATTTTTATGTTTCCTCTTTAAGGACTTATACTTGTTTACTTGTGTTCTCCTGTAATTTTTTAAGGGATTTTTGTGATTCCTTTTTAAGGGATTGGAACTGTTTACCTGTGTTCTCCTGTATTTCTTTAAGGGAGTTATTCATGCTCTTCTTAAATTCCTCTATCACCATCATGAGATATGATTTTAGATCCAAATCTTGCTTTTCTGGTGTTTTGGGTTATCCAGGACATGCTGTGGTGGGAGTACTAGGTTCTGATGAAGCCAAGTAGTCTTGGTTTCTGTTGGCAAGATTCTCCCATTTGCCTTTTGTCATCTGTTGATCTCTGGTGTTAGATGTTCTTCCTGTCTCTGGCTGGAGTTTGTTCCTCCTGTGGGTCTGTAAGCTTGTGTCAGCTGTCCTCTTCTGGGGGATCAGCTCTCCTTAGGTAAGACTTGTGTGCAGTGTGCTGTGGATCAGTTGTCCCTCCTGAGTCCTGGGGTCAGAACAAACCCTGGAGACAGGCTCTACACTTACAGGGAAGGGGCAGAGAGAGCTGTGGATCTGCAGAACTTCCTCCTAGGTGGAGAGGGAGGTAGAAAGGATCCTGCACAGGCTGCCCTGAAGCTTCTGAAGCCTGTTCCTCCTGGCTAGTCCTGCCTCCTCCTAAGTGAAGAGGGAGGTAGAAAGGCTGTAATTTTTAAATTAATAAATAAATAAATACAAAGGTATAATTTTATCATGTCTTCCCTGAGACATTGTCATTCCCAACTCTCCCCTCTGCCCTCCCTCCCTCCCTCCCTCCTTCTCACATTCTCATTCCCATTACCATTCCTATTTTGCAGCATTGGGCAATGATGGTGTAATACAGACATTCCATTTACTCCTCTTCTTCAATGATGTTCTTAGTCTATGGGATTGTTCAAATTTCATTGAATGATGTAGGGTAAGTCATCTAGGTACAAGGCTAGACTCAACTATTTCAAAATTGCTTACACCTGTTGTAATTCTCATACTTCCTTTCTCTGTTGTCCCTTATAAGTACTTCAATTCATCACTCTCAAAATTAGATAACAAATGTTTTTAGTCAACTTTATCTTGCACTTTTCAATATTTTATAAAAAAGATGAAGATATTGACTTACTATACACCTATAACCCACATAAAATAAAGACCACAGATTATGTTGAAATCTGTTATGCCATTTGATACAAACAACAACAATTTACAAAATGAGCCAAAACTTATTACTCTAAGTTCATTCATTTCATTTGAATTCAATAATGAGATGAAAATTGAAGCAGTATAGAAAATAATATCATCTGTCACACACTGTGATGAAAGATAACTTCAGTTGTGGCTACAAAGCATGAACAGAAGTACAACCTAGTAATCTAACTGCCAGTGCTTGATTTCCTTTGTATTTTTTTCTGCTAATATAACATTACAAATAGTTTAGGCAAGTTATTAACAATGTAAGTTTGGTTAATGGTTCTAGAATGTTTGATATCCAAGATCAATGGATTGTACTTGGAAAGGGCCTTCTTGCTGCACCATAACATGAAGGAAGGTTTCATACAGAGAGATAATATGATAGTAGAACATGAGAGAGCTAACTCTTCCATGATTAATTAAATTCAAAGACAATGACCTTAACACACTCATGAAGGTAAATCTCACAAGAGGCTATCACCACTTAAGGGGTTCAACACTGAATGCTTTTAGGATGTTATCCAAATTTCAACATGAGTTTTGGAGAGGACACTCAAATGACAATATTGACGAACATTCTGGGATTCTCTATATACCTACTCCTCTTAGTAGAAAGTATCAAATCAATCTGAATTTCCAATTTTTAGTTTCTCACATAAACAGTGGCATGAATGTTTGAGAGGCTGTTTTGTTGTGGTGAGACAGTTTCCTATTTAGTTATATAATCTATTTGTGTGCAATTTTAGTACCCTCCTTTTAAACTGATTGTATAGTTAATTTTTTAAAGAGTAAAAAGTAAGTGGAAATTATTTTCTAATTTGTAAATAGATCAAAGTGTACCCAACACTCCTTGTCCCAACCTTGTAAATGTATTTAGTTGATTTTAATTTTAAAAGCTTGTTCAAATTGACCAGTGTTGTTCTTTTGCTCAGCTTTGGACTTATTTTTTTATTACTTTAGCAGAGAATTTTACAACTTGTATTTTTATTGCACCTATTTCTTGATAAATTCTTAGACTGGTCACATTTAAAACTCAGTTTAAAAAAACCATAGTATAAGCTTGAAACACATTCCTCTCCCTTTTGGAAATAATTAATTGACAAGTTACAGAATCTATGTTATACATAAAACATTCTAAATTATTCTTTATTGAATCTTGTTTACTTTTATCGAAATTGCTTGTTTTTATAGTTTCTGTTTATCTGTATTCATTTGTTTGCATTGGATAGCACCAATTCCTCATCTGGCAAAATAAGCAAAACAAAAAACAAAAACAAAAACAAAAACAAAACTAAGTCATTTGACAAAACACCTGAGATCCAAAAATGCATGTAATTTTTATTCACCCTGACCATTTTTAACATTAATCTATTGACAACTGCATACTATTGCATATTATTTTATATTTTCATTTATATACTACCTTTTCAATTATGATACTGAAACATTTAAGTGGTTTCAAATTTTTCCTTTGGAAAAAATGAGGCTAAGATTTTTTTTTATTTTATACATCCTTATTATGTAAGCATGAATTTTTTTCTGGGCTATATGATTGAGACACATTTATAAAAAATCAAAAATATGTATTTTCTGTTGTATTTTGTAAAGTTAATTTATTTTCCAAAGACATCGAACCAAATTATATTTCCACTAGAGTATGCAATGCCTCTAGTTATTTTACATCCTCATTATATGCTTGAGATTTAAATTTTCCCAATATTCTGGGAACAAAAATAACATTTTAGTTGTGACATTAATTTATATTTTTCTTTTTATTTGTGGTGTGTGTGTGTGTGTATGTGTGTGTGTGTGTGTATGTGTATGCTACATATATGCCAGAGGAAAATATAAGAGGGTGACAGATGTCTGAAGCTAAAATCACAGGTGACTGTGAGCCACCTAATATGTGTGCTGGGATCAAGCAGTAGTTCTCTGGAAAACAGCAGTTACTCTTAACAACTGATCTGTCTAGCACAATTTGTGTATTCTTAATCAGTAATGAGGCTAGATACTAATTTTTTTATTTTTTATTATTTATTTATTTAATTATTATTTTGTTTTTTTTTCGACACAGTGTTTCTCTGTATAGCCCTGGGTGTTCTGGAACTCACTCTGTAGACCATGCTGG
>NC_045030.1:90052987-90054717 GCF_008632895.1 Mastomys coucha
ATTTTTAAATTACTTATTTTATTCATTTATATTCCAGATGTTGCTCCCCTCCCTGTCTCCCTCCCACAGTTCTTTATCCCATTACTCCTCCCCTTAGCTTCTGAGAGGGTGATTCTACCACAACCCTGGCATACCCCTCCCCTGGGGCCTCAAGTCTTTACTGGATTACTTATACCCTTTCCAACTGAGGCTAGACAAGGCTACATATGTGCTGGAGGCCTCAGAACACTCCATGTATGCCCTTTGTTTGGTAGCTTAGTCTCTGGGAACTCCAAGTGGTGAAGGATAGTTGACACTGTTGTTTTTCCTATGGGATTGCCATCCCCTTCAGCTCCTACAATCCTTCCCCTAAATCTTCCATAGGGGTTCTTAACCTCCATCTAATGCTTACCTGTAAGTATCTGCATCTGTCTTAGTCAGTTACTTATAGAAACTCTCAGAGGAGAACCATGTAAGACTCTTGTCAGTAAGTAATATCAGTAATATCAGGCTTGGGTGCCCACCCATGAGATGAATACCAAGTTGGGCTGGTTACTGTACAGCCAGTCTCTGCTCCATTTTTGTCTCTAATTTTTTTTTAAAATGGAACAATTATGGGTCAGAAAATTTGACTATGAGTTGGTTACCCCACTCTCTCCACTTGGGGAGCTATCTATTGGAGGTAGTCTCTTTAGATTCTGTCTCCCCACTGTTGGGCATTTTAGCTAAGTTCACTGTGATTGAGTCTTGAGTGTCTTCACATCCCAGGTCTATAGGACTCTCTAGAGGGTACTCCAATCCCAGAAGCTGTATATTCTCCTGGACCTATGAGCTTCTCTCCTGTTTTCTCCCACATATTTGATCCTACCCCCCAATTTCCCTTCCTTAAACCCTCTAAGACAGGTTCCTCCTTCCCTCTGCTACCTGTGATATGTCTGTTCCCTCTTCTTTTTTTTGTTAGATATATTATTTATTTACATTTCAAATGTTACCCCTTTTCCTGGTTTCCCCTCTGAAAACCCCCATCCCATTCCCCCAAACCCTGCTTACCAACTCACCCACTCTCACTTGGGATTCCCCTACACTGGGGCATCAAGCCTTCTTAGCACCAAGGACCTCTACTCCTATTGATGTACAACAAGAACATACTCTGTTACATATGCAGCTGGAGCTATGTGGTTTAGTCCCTGGGAGATTTAGGCGTGGTGTTTGGTTCATATTGTATTTCCTCCTATGGGACTGCAAGCTCATTCAGCTCCTTTGGCCCTTTCTTTAGTTCCTCAGTTGGGGATCTTGTGCTCAGTCCAGTGGTTGTCTGAAAACATTCCACCTCTGAATATGTCAGGCACTGGTAGAGCCTATCAAGAGACAGCTATATCAGGCTCCTATCAGCAAGCACTTGTTGGAATCCTCAATAGTGTCTGGGTTTAGTGACTGTATATGGAATGGATCCCTAGGTGGAGCAGTCTCTGGATGGTCTTTCCTTCAGTCTCTACTATACTCTTTTTCTCTGTATCTCCTTCCGTGAATATTTTGTTCCCCCTCTAAGAAGGACAAAAGTATGCATACTTTGTTCTTCCTTCTTGAGCTTCATTTGATCTGTGAATTGTATCATGGATATTCAGAGTTTCTGGGATAATATCTGCTTACCAGTAAGTGTATAACATGTGTATCCTTTTTTTATGGGTTTTTTTATATTTATTAGGTGTTTTCTTATTTACAATATCTCCTTTCCCAGGTTTTACTAAAAA
>NC_045030.1:90054788-90064565 GCF_008632895.1 Mastomys coucha
AAAACAAAACCCTAAAACAATCCACTTTTCCCTCCCCCTCCCCCTGCTTACCATCTCACAACCTCCTGCTTACTGGCCCTGGCATTTGCCTACACTGGGGCATAGAACCTTCACTGGGCCAAGGTCCTTTCTCCTCCTATTGATGACTTTTTCGCCACCCTCTGCTATACTCATGCTGCTGGAGCCATGAGTACCCAACATGTGTACTCTTTGGTTGGTGGTTTAGTTCCTGAGAGCTCTGAGGGTACTAGTTAGTTCATATTCTTGTTCCTCCTAAGGGGCTGGTGTTCTTTTTTTTGATTGAATTACCTCACTCAGGATGATATTTTCTAGTTCCATCCACTTGCATAAGATTTGCATGAATTCATTGTAATGGCTGAGTAGTATTCTATTGTGTAAATGTACCACATTTTTCTGTATCTATTCCTCTGTTGAGGGACATCTGGGTCCTTTCCAGTTTCTTGATACTATAAATAAGGCTGCTAAGAACATAGTGAAGCAGGTGTCCTTATTACATGTTGGAGCATCTTCTAGGTATATGCCCAGGAGTGGTATAGCTAGGTCCCCAGGTAGTACTATGTCCAATTTTCTGAGGAACTGCCATATTGACTTCCATAGTTGTTGTAGTAGCTTGCAATCCCACCAGCAATGGAGGAGTGTTCCTCTTTCTCCACATCCTCCCCAGCATCTGCTGTCACCTGAGATTTTGGTCTGAGCCATTCTGACTGGTGTGAGGTGAAATCTCAGGTTTGTTTTGGTTTGCATTTTCCTGATGACTAAGGATGTTGAACATTTCTTTAGGTGCTTCTCAACCATTCGGTATTCGTCAGTTGAGAATTCTTTGTTTAGCTTTGTATCTCATTTTTAAAAGGGTTATTTGGTTCTCTGGCTTCTAACTTCTTGAGTTCTTTGTATATATTGGATATTAGCCCTCTATCGTATATAATGTTCTTAAAAATGTTTTCCCAATTTGTTGTTTGCCATTTCGTTGTATTGATAGTGTCCTTTGCCTTACAGAAGCTTTGTAATTTTATGAAGTTCCACTTGTCAATTCTAGATCTTAGAGCATAAGCTATTGGTGTTTTCTTCAGGAAATGTACCCCTGTGCCCATGTGCTCAAGGTTCTTCCTCACTTTATTTTGATTAATTTCAGTGTATCTGGCTTTATGTGAAGTTCCTTGAACCACTTGGACTTGAGCTTTGTATAAGGAGATAAGAACTGATCAATTTGCATTCTTCTGCATGCTAACAACTAGTTGAACCATTACCATTTGTTGAAAATACTGTCTTTTTACACTGGATGGCTTTAGCTCCTTTGTCAAAGATCAAGTCACCATTGCTGTGTGCTCTGCAATTCTACTCCATTGATCTACCTGCCTGTCACTGTACCAGTACCATGCGGTTTTAATCACTATTGCTCTATATAGTACAGTTTAAGGTCGGGGATGGTGTTCCACCAGAGGTTCTTTTATTATTGAGAATAGTTTTCGCTAATCTGAATTTTTTTTTATTCCAGAAGAATTTGAGAGCTGCTCTTTCTAACTCAATGAAGAATTGACTCAGAATTTTGATGGGGATTGCGTTGAATTTGTAAATTGCTTTAGGCAAGAAGGCCATTTTTATTATATTAAACCTGCCAATCCACGAGCATGGGAGATCCTTCCATCATCGGAGGTCTTCTTCAATTTCTTTCTTCAGAGACTTGAAGTTCTTGTCATACAGATCATTCACTTGTTTGGTTAGAGTCACACCTAGGTACTTTATATTGTTTGTGACTATTGTGAATGGTGTCATTTCTCTTATTTCTTTCTCAGCCTGGTTATCTTTTGAGTATAGGAAGGCTACTTATATGTTTGAGTTAATTTTATATCCAGCCTCTTTGCTGAAGTTGTTTGTTGGCTGTAGGAGATCTCTGGTGGAGTTTTTTTGGGTCAGTAATATTCACTATCATATCATCTGCAAATAGTGATAGTTGGATTTATTCCTTTCCAATTTGTATCCCTTTGACCTCTTTGTGCTGTCTAATTTCTCTAGCTAGACCTTTTAAGTACTATATTGAATAGATTTGGTGAGAGAGGTAAGCTTTGTCTAGTCCCTGATTGTAGTGGTTTTGCTTCAAGATTCCCTCCATTTAGCTTGATGTTCATTGCTGGTTTGCTATACATTGCTTTTACTATGTTAAGTATGGACCTTGAATTCCTGATCTTTCCAAGTCTTTTAACATGAAGGGATATTGAATTTTGACAAATGCTTTTGTAGCATCTAATGAAATGATCATGTGGCGATTTTCTTTGAGTTTGTTTATGTAGTAGATTACATTGATGCATTTCCTTGTATTGAACTATCCCTGCATCAATGGGATGAAGCCTACTTGATTATGGTGAATGATCATTTTGAGGTGAACTTGGATTTGGTTGGCAATGATTTTATTGAGTATTTTTGCATCTATATCTGTAAGGGAAATTGTTCTGAAATTCTCTTTCTTTGGTAGGTCTTTGTGTGGTTTTCTTATCAGCATAATTGTGGCTTTATAGACTGAATTGCATAGTGTTCCTTCTATTTCAACATTTTGGAATAGTTTGAATAGTATTAGTATTAGGTCTACTTTGAAGGTCTGACAAAACTGTTCTCTAAACCCATCTGGTCCTGTGCTTTTTTTTTGGTTTGGAGACTATTAATGACTGCTACTATTTCTTTTTGGGTTATGGGACTGTTTGCATGGTTTATCTAATCCTTATTTAACTTTGGTACCTGGTATCAGTCTAGAAAATTGTACATTTTGTCCAGTTTTTCTGGTTTTGTTGAGTATAGACTTTTGTAGTAGGATCTTATGATTTTTTGGATTTCCTTGATTTCTGTTGTTATGTCTCTCTTTTCATTTCCAATTTTATTAATTTAGATACTGTCTTTGTGCCCTCTGGTTAGTCAGGCTAAGGGTTTATCTATCTTGCTGATTTTCTTTGTATAGTTCTTTTTGATTCTACATGGTTCATTTTAGCCCTGAGTTTGACTACATCCTCCCATCTACTCCTTTTGGGCATACTTGCTTTTTTTTTTCTTTTTTAATTTTATAGAGCTTTCAGATGTGCTGTTAAGCTGCTAGTGTATGCTCTCTCCAGTTTATTTTTTGAGGGACTCGGAGCTATGAGTTTTCCTCTTAGCAATGCTTTCATCGTATCCCATTAGTTTGGGTATGCTGTATCTTCATTTTCATTAAATTCTAAAATGTCTTTAATTACTTTCTTTATTTCTTCCTTGACCAAGTTATTGAGTAGAACATTCTTAAGCTTCTTTGTATATGTAGGCTTTCTGTTATTTTTGTTACTATTGAAAACCAGCCTTAATCTGTAGTGAACGAGAAGAGCCATGGGATTATTTCCATCTTCTTATGTCTGTTGTGGTCTGGTTTGTGATTGATTATACAGTCAGTTTTGGAGAAGGTACCATGAGGTGCTGAGATAAAGGTATATTCTTTTGATTTAGAATGAAATATTCTATAGATATCTGTTAAATTCATTTGTTCTAAAACTTCTGTTAGTTTCACTGTGTCTCTGTTTAGTTTGTGTTTCCCTGATCTGTCCATTGATGAGAGTAGGGTGTTGAAGTCCCCTACAATTATTGTGTGAGGTGCAATGTGTGCTTTTAGCTTTAGTAAAATTTCTTTTATGAATGTGGGTGCCCATGCATTTGGAGCACAGATGTTCACAATTGAGAGTTCTTCTTGGTAGATTTTTCCTTTGATGAGTGTGTAGTGTCCTTCCTTATCTTTTTGATGAGTTTTGGTTGAATGTCGATTTTATCTGATATTAGAATGGCTACTCCAGCTTGTTTCTTGGGACCTCTTGCTTAGGAAATTGTTTCTCAGCACATTATTTAGAGGTACTGTTTGCCTTTGACACTGAGATGCGTTTCTTGTATGCAGCAAAATGCTGGGTCCTGTTTAAATATCCAATCTCTTAGTCTATGTCTTTTTATTGAGGAACTGAGTCCATTGTTATTAAGACATATTAAGAATAGTGATTGTTGCTCCCTGTCACTTTTGATGTTATTTTTATGTTTGTGTAGTTATCTCCTTTTGGGTTTGTTGAAAGAAGATTACTTTCTTGTTTTTTCTAGGGTGAAGTTTTACAACTTGTGTTGGAGTTTTCCATCTATTATCTTTGTAGGGTTGGATTTGTGGAAAGATATTGTGTAAATTTGGTTTTGTCATGAAATATATTGATTTCTCCATCTATGGTAATTGAGAGTTTTGCTCTATATAGTAACTTTGGATTATATTTGTGTTCCCTTAGGGTCTATATGATATCTGCCCAGGATCTTCTAGCTTTCATAGTCTCTGGTGAGAAGTCTGGTGTAATTCTGATAGGCCTGTCGTTATAGGTTACTTGACATTTTTCCCTTACTGCTTTTAATATTCTTTCTTTGTTTAGTGCATTTGTTATTTTGATTATTATGTGATGAGAAGAATTTCTTTTTTGCTCCAATCTATTTGGAGTTCTGTAGGATTCTTGTACATTCATGGTCATCTCTTTAGGTTAGGGAAGTTTTCTTCTATAATTTTGTTGAAGATATTTATTGGCCCTTTAAGTTGGAAATCTTCACTGTCTTCTATACCTATTATTCTTAGGTTTCATCTTCTCATTGTGTCCTAGATTTCCTGGATGTTTTGGGTTTGGACCTTTTTGAATTTTGCATTTTCTTCGACTGTTGGGTCAATGTTTTCTATGGTATCTTCTGCACCTGAGATTCTGTCTTTGATCTCTTGTATTCTGCTGGTTATGCTTGCATCTATGACTCCTGATCTCTTTCCTAGGTTTTCTATCCCCAGTGTTGTCTTTTTTTGTGATTTCTTTATTGTTTCTATTTCTATTTTTGGATCCTAGATGGTTTTGTTCAGTTCCTTTACCTGTTTGTATTTTCTTGTAATTTTTTTACGGGATTCTTTTGTGTTTACTCTTTAAGGTCTTCTACCTGTTTACCTGTTTTCTCTTATATATCGTTAATATAGTTATTTATGTCCTTCTTAAATTCCTCTATCACTATCATGAGATGTGATTTTAAATCAGAGTCTTGCTTTTCTTGTGTGTTGGGCTAACCAGAGTTTGCTGTGGTGGGACAACTGTGTTCTGATGATGCCAAGTATTCTTTGTTTCTATTGGTAAGGTTCTTGCACTTGCCTTTTGCCATCTGGTTATCTCTTGTGTTAGCTGTTCTTGTTGTTGAGGCAAGAAGGATCCTCTCCCTAGCTGATCCTCATTTCTTGTGTTTTGATGGCTCTGTGAGGGTCCTTCTTGGACCAGGAATTTGAAGAGAAGTGGTGGTCTTCTTACCTGAGCTCTCAGGTATGCAGGCACTCCCGAGAGAACAGATCTCTCCTGGTGGTATTTGTGTATGTAGTTCTCTGGCACAGGATCATCTCTGGGCACAGACAGATACTGGAAGACTCCTGTTCCAGGCAGCCCTTTGATTCCTGTGTCCTGAAGGCTCAAGGCAGGTTCTTCTGAGTAGCAGTGTAGTCCTACCTGTACTCTTAGGCATGTTGGTACTCTTTGGAGGCTCCCTTCCTCCCAGTGCTATTTGGATATAGGACCCTGTGACAGAGGATATGCTACCTTTGTTCCTTCTTCTAACAGGAATTGAAGCAGCCTCACTTGGACCTTCTTTCTTGTTAAACTTCTTATGGACTGAAGGTTGTATCCTAGTATTCTGTACTTTTAGGTTAATATTCACTTATTAGTAAGTACATACCATGCATGTCCTTTCGAGTCTGGGTTACATCACTTCAGATAATACTTTCTAGTTACATCCATTTGCCTGCAAAATTGCTGTCTTCATTTTTAATAGCTGAATAGTATTTCATTGTATAAATGAACCACATTTTTTGTTTCCATTCTTTAGTTGAAGGGCATCTGGATTGCTTTCAGGTTCTGACTTATTATCAATAAGGCTGCTATGAAAATAGTGGAGCACATGACCTTGTGGTATGTTGGAGCATCTTCTGGGTATATGTCCAGGACCAATATAGCTGGATCTTCATCTATTCCATCTTTTTTTCTTCAGGGACTTGAAATTCTTGTCATGCAAATCTTTCACTTGCTTGATTAGAGTTACACCAAGATATTTTGTATTATCTGTGACTATTGTGAGGGGAGTTGTTTTCCTCATTTCTTCTTATCCTGTTTATCATTGGTAAAAAGGAATGCTATTGGTTTATTTGAGTTAATTTTATATCCAGCCCATTTGCTGAAGTTGCTATTAGCTGTATGAGTTCTCTAGTGGAATTTTGGGGGTCAACTATGTATAGTGTCACATCATCCCCAAATAGTGAGACTTTGACTTCTTCCTTTCCAATTTAAATCTCTTGATCTCCTTTTATTGTCTAATTGCTCTAGCTAGAACTTCAAGTACTATATTGAATAGATAGGGAGAGAGTGGGCAGTCTTGTCTTGTTCCTGACTTTAGAGGGATTGCTTCAATTTTCTCTCCATTTACTTTGATATTGGCTTATAGTATATTGCACTTATTGTGTTTAGAAATGTGCCCTGAAATCCTGATGTCTCCAAGAGTTTTCATAGGAAAGGGTGTTGTATTTTGTCAAAGGCTATTTCAGCATCTAATGAGATGATAATGCAACTTTTTTTCTTGTGTTTGTTTACATAGTGGATTACATAAATGGATTTTATTATATTGAACCATCCTTGCACCCTTGGGATGAAGCCTAATTGCCCATAGTGAATGATGGTTTTGATGTATTCTTGGATTTGGTTTGTGAGAATTTTATAGATTATTTTTGCATAGATATTTACAAATGAAATTTATCTGAGGTTCTTTTTCTTTGTTGAGTCTTTGTGATTTAGGAATCAGGGTGACTGGGGCCTCATAGAATGAATTTGGCAATGTTTCTTCTGTTTCTGCTTTGTGGAATAACTTGAGGAGTTTTTTAATTAGCTTTCTTTGAAAGTCCTGAAAATTTCTGCACCAAAACTATCTGGCCTTGGGCATGTATTGCTTGGGGGAATTTTAATGACTGCTTTCATTTCTTAAGGGATTTTTAAATAGTTTACTTGATCTTGATTTAACTTTGGTAAGTGGTACCTGTCTAGAAAATCATCCACATCTTTAAGATTTTCTTATTTTGAGGAGTAGAGGCATTTGAAGTAAGAACTAATATTTCTTTGAACTTCCTCAGTGTCTGTCATTATGGCTTCCTTTTCATTTCTGTTTTTTGTTTGTTTGTTTTGGATATTGTCTCTCTGTCTTTTGGTTAGTCTGGATAAGTATTTGTGTATCTTGCTGATTTTCTCTAAGAAAAAGTTCTCGGTTTTGTTGATTCTTTGTATTGTTTTCCTTGTTTCTAACTGATTGATTTCACCACTGAGTTTATTTCATGAATTCTGCTCCTCTTTAACATGCTTGCCCCTTTTGATTCTAGATCGTTCAGGTATACTTTTTCTTCCTTTTTTAATTACTTTTATTTTTTTAACAGTGCATTCATTACTTCCTTCTAGTCTTGCTTCTCACAGTTCCACATCCCATAATTTCTTCCACCCTGCCTCCAAGAGTATATATCCCCACCCCTCCCTCAGCCATGGTAGTTATCCTCATTCCCTGGGGACTCAAGTCTCTCAAGAGTTAGGTGCCTCTTCTCTAATTGAGACAAGACCAGGCAGTCCTCTGCTGTATTTGTTCCAGGGGCCTTGGAACAACTAGTTTATGCTGCCTTGATGTTGGTTCAGTGAGAGATCTCACTGGTCTGGTTAGTTGAGACTGCTGAGCTTTCTATGGGGTCACCCTCCTCCTCAGCTTCTTCCAATCTTTCCCTAATTCAGCCTCAGGGGTCCAAAGCTTCTTCCATTGGTTGAGTGTAAGTATCTGCTTCTGTCTCATGTAGTTGCTTGTTGGGCCTCTTGGAGGACAGCCATACTAGGCTCCTGTCTGTAAGCATACCAGAACATCAGTAATAATGTCAGACCTTGGAGCCTTCCTTTGAGATGGAGCCCAAGTTGGGCCAGTCTCTGGACCTCCTTTCCCTCAGTCTCATCTCTGGTTTTGTTGCTGCAGTTCTTTTAGACAGGAACAGTTCTAGGTCTGTATTTTGGACTGTGGGATGCCAACCACATTCTCCCCAAATTGATGGCCTGTCTTTCTACTGGAGGTAGACTCTACAAGTTCCCTCTCCCCACTGTTGAACATTTCATCTAAAATCCCCACCTTTGAGTCCTGAGAGTCTCTCACATATCAGGACTTTGGTATATTCTAGAGGGTCCTCTCACCTCCCACACATCCACCAGGTTGCATATTTACATTCTTTCTGGTGGCTTTCAGGGCTTCTCCCCTGTTCCAACTCCCCAATACCTGATTATGTTCCAATTTTCCCATCCCTCTCCACTCTCCCACCCTGTTCTCTCCTTCCCTCTGCCCTCTGGTTTCTTCTCCCACCCTAGTGAGAATGCAGCATCCTCACTTATATCCTTTGGCTTGTTAACCTTTTTGAGTTGACTTCAACACCTCATTCTCACTAATCCACAGGTCATTTAAACAGAAACTAAATAGAGACACAATGAAACTAATAGAGGTCATGAACCAAATGGATTTAACAGATATATAAAGAACATTTCACCTTAAAGCCAAAGAATATACCTTCTTTTCAACTCTTCATGGCACCTTTTCCAAAACTGACTGTTTTGGTTACAAAACAAGGCTCAACAGATACCTGAAGATTGAAAGAATCTCATGCATTCTATCATATTACCACAGACAAAGGCTAGATTTCAATTAACAACAAAAACAACAGAAAAGCCATGGAAACTGAACAACTCTTTACTCTTTGATAATTGGTCAGGAAAGAAATTAAAAAAAGGCATTTTAGAATTCAATGAAAATGAAGGCACAACATAACCAAACTTATGGGACACAATGAAATCTTAGCACTATTTTCAACGTGTCCCACAAGCATGAGTATATTTTACACTCTCTTTTAATTCTAAGAAGTCTTTCATTTCTTTATTTCTGCCTTTTGACAGTTGTCTTTCAGTAGATTGTTGTTCATTTTCTATCAGTTCATAGACTTTGTGCTGTTTCTGTAGTGTTTAAAAATCCAACCTTAAACTATGGAGGTCTGATCGGGAAGGGAATTCTTTCAATTTCTTGTATCTGTTGAGACTTACTTTGTGATTGAGATTGTGGTCAATTTTAGAAGTATTCTGTGAGGTGCTGAGAAGAAAGTGTATTCTTGTGTGTTTGGATAAAATAATCTGTAGAAATGTTAGATCTTTCTGGTTTATAATTTCAGTTAGCTCTAGCATTTGTCTGTTTAATTTTTGGCTGCAAAAATTAGGATACCGAGTAGGATGCCAAAGGTTCATGCTGTCAGTGTGTGATTATTGACAATATGTGATTGTTGCTGTAATTGTAATTTTTTTAACAAATGTGGGTGGCTTTATGTTTTGAGCATAGGTGTTAAGACTTGAAAAAGCAGTTTGGTGGATTTCCCCCATGATAAATATAAAATGACTTCGTGTATTCCAAACTTCTGGGCTGATAATCACTTATCAAAGAGTACATACCATGTGAGCTCTTTTGTAATTGGGTTACCTCACTAAGGATAATATTCTCCAGATCCATCCATTTCCCTAAGAATTTCATAAATTCATTGTTTTTAATAGGTGAGTAGTACTCCAATGTGTAGATGTACCACATTTTCTGTATTCATTCCTCTGTTGAGGGACATCTGGGTTGTTTCTAGTTTCTGGTTATTATAAATAAGGCTGCTATGAA
>NC_045030.1:90065127-90067110 GCF_008632895.1 Mastomys coucha
ATAGTAGAGGATTGCAAAGTCGATCATCAATGGGAGGAGAGGCCCTTGGCCCTGTAAAGGTTCTGTGCTCCAGTGTAGGGGAATACCAGGGCAAATAATTGGGAGAGGGTGAGATGGCAAGCATGGGGAGGGGGGGAGGCAACATGAGTTTGTTCTTATTGGTTTTGTTTGTTTGTTTGTTTGTTTTTTGGAGGGGAAACTGGGAAAGGAGAAATCATATGACATGTAAATAAAGAAAATATCTAATAAAAAATAAAAAAGTATAAAATGCCTTTGCCATCTCATTTGATTAACTTTGGTTTTAAGTCTATTTTGTTAGATATTAGAATGGCTTCACAAATTTGTTTCTTGTGTTCATTTGAATGCAAAATCTTTTTCAAACCCACTGCTCTGAGATAATGTCTACCCTTGATGTTGAGGTAGTTATCTTATATGCAGCAGAATGATGGATTCTGTTTTTATTCAATATTTTGTTAATTCATGTCTTTTTATTGGAGAATTTAATCCATTGCTATTCACAGATATCAACTAAAAATTATTGTGCATTTTTTGTTATTTGTTGCTATCTAGGGGGTAGTCTTCGTGTGTGTGAATGTGTGTATGTGTGTGTGTTTATGTATGTATATATGTATGTCTGTATGTGCCACTGTGTGAGTGTGTATGTGTGTGGGTGTGTATGTGTGTGTGTGTGTGTGTGTGCGTGTTTGTGCTTGCTCATGCTTCTTTTCCTTTTGTTTTTATAGTGTGAGATTATTTATGGCTGATGTTTTCTTGTGTGTAATTAACCTTCTTGGGTTGGAGTTTTCCTTCTTGTACCTTGTATAGGACTGGGCTTTTAGATACTCATTGTTTAAATTTGATTTTTTAAAGGAACCATCTTGTTTTTTCAATATATTGTGATTAAATTCTTGCTGCGTATATACTCTCAGATGGCATCTGGAGTCTCTAGTCTGCAATACATTTCTTCACTTCCATAGGGCTTTGAGATTC
This sequence comes from Mastomys coucha, assembly GCF_008632895.1. NCBI lineage: Eukaryota > Metazoa > Chordata > Mammalia > Rodentia > Muridae > Mastomys > Mastomys coucha. The sequence goes on from NC_045030.1 coordinate 90,066,118, forward strand.
TCTCTTAAGGAATCTGGTATAATTCTAATGGGTCTCCCATTATATGTTATGTTTTTCTCTTGTATCTTTTATTATTCTTTTAATCTATTTGTTTAGTGTTTTTCTTATTATGTGATGAAGATACTTTCTTTTCTGATCTAATCTATTTGGTGTTCTGTATGCTTCTTGTACCTCTATAGGCATGTCCCACTTAAGATTAGGGAAATTTTCTTCTATGACATCATCAAAAATATTCTGGGCTTTAAACCTGGAACCTGAGACTCTTCTCCTTCCATTATTTCTTTCCTTCGTAGGCTTTGTCTTTTCATAACATCCCAGATTTCTTGGATAATTTGTGTCAAGTTTTTTGTTTGTTTGTTTGTTTTTGATTTAACATTTTCCTTGAAATATCTATCTCTTCTATTGTATCTTCACTAGCTGAGGTTCTCTGTTCTGTCTCTTGTCTTTTGTTGGTCATATGTGTATCTCTAGGTTCTGTTAATTTTTCAAGATTATTTTTTTCATTTCCAGAATTCTTTGTTTGTGGTTTTTCTTTACTGCTTCAATTTTTCCTTTCAGGTCTTGAATTATTTTATTCATTTCCTTCAATTGTTTGCTGGTTTCTTTGGTTTCTTTAAGAGATTTATTTATATCCTCCAATGGTTTATATTTTACTGGCTTTCCTTGAGTAGTTTATTCATTTCCTCCAAGTGATTATGTTTTACTTGATTTCTTTTAGGGACTTTTTCATTTTCTCTTTAAAGACTTCTATCATCTTCATAGAGTTGGTTTGAATTATACATTCTTGTTCTTCTGCCTGTGCTGGAATATGCAGGATTTCCTAGACTAGGATAGCTAGGTTCTGCTACTGACAATATACCCTGAGGTTGTTTTCTCACACTGGTATATAGGCATCTGGATTTGTTGTGATTTGTCTAGGTGCTAACTTCTGAGTTTTGTTCTGGCTAGGTTTTTTTTTTGTTGTTGTTGCTGTTTAGGTTACTGGGTTTTTTT
>NC_045030.1:90067216-90073136 GCF_008632895.1 Mastomys coucha
CATTTTTGATGGCTACTTCCATTTCTTCTCTGGTATTCTAGCCAGAGTGGCCTGTGGTTAAGTGTGCTTGAGTTGGGTATTGGACTTCTGATGGCCAGAATGCCACACAGAAATGGTTCTAGAATATTCAATGTACCATAAAGCCATAATTAAAAAAAAAAATCTTAGTAAAACTTCATTCACTTCCTCTTTGACCCAGCTTTTATCAATAACAAAGTTCATGATTAGGCAAAGGAAAACATTTGAGGAAATGTTTTACCAACTGGTAGATAAAATTTAAGGGTAAACAGAATGGAATGATGTACCTAACATTTTCAATTTCATAAAAAATATTGTCCCTGAATATATAAGCATGTGATACAGAGTACAAGATGTACAGTAGTATGTCTTGTAGAGAAACCCAATTTTATTTCTTTGGTTCTGGGGAAGGTATCCTATATGTAGATGATTTATTTTTTTATTTGTCTCACCCTTTCATTGACACATAGTGTGAAGGGTATACTTGTCCAAAACAATAGTAATGAAATTTCTTTTTCCTTATGGGCCTAAGCACCGTATTTCTGATGAGTGTAAATACTTCTGAGAAACAAAATCTGTTATAGGAAGAATATATAGTATTTTCTAGACTTCCATTTTTAAGATAGGGGAGTCAGGTCCCTTTAATAGTATTTGTTACATAAGCACATTCTTTTCAGGAAGAATCTTGGGTGAATCACAATATTCTGCCAGAACAAAGGCAGGCTAAGAGACTCAAGTGCTCCTGAGAGAGGTTTGTTGGTGTTAGTCCAGTAAGAGAGGATTGGGAAGTAGCAGGGCCTTCTCCCCAAGTAATCCTAATGACTTTGGGTAGCCTCTGCCACTCATTTAACCCTCAGTAATCTGTTCTCTTATGATTATTTTTCAGAATTGCAACTGCGGCAAAATTCCTGCCCAAGTTATTGAGGGATATTAACCTCTGGCCAAAGTACAAAAAGCCAAGGTGTGTACAAAGAAGTAGCCTAGGAAGGCAAGGCCAGAGACCAACATGGACAAAGATCTTCATAGAGTAAAAGTCTATGTCATGGTGGAAGACAAGCAGTGGAGAGACATAGGCTCAGGACAAATTTCAACCAAATACATTGAACGACTCCAAGGCGTGTGCCTGCTTGTTCATTCAGAATCAGATGACTCACTGATTATGGAGTGCAAGATACATCCTAACGTACCCTATCACAAACAACAAGGGAGTATAATCATTTGGTCTGAAGGTAAGAACCATGGTATGGCAATACATTTCCAGGAATCAAATGGTTGTCAAGAAATCTGGGAAGATATCTGCCAAGTTCAAGGAAAAGATCCAAATGTAGAAATCTCAAAAGAAATTGCTAATGATCTGGAAAATTTTGAAGATTGGCTGCTGCAATGGAATCAGGTTGATATGCCAAATTGTAAAGTCCCTACATTTGAAAATATTGTAATTTTGTTTACTCTTGTCAGTGAAATGCCAAGCCTCAAGGAAAGGCTGGTGCTGGTCTTAGAAAGTGAAGGTTACCTTAAAAAATTGCTGCAGCTGTTCAACACTTGTGAAAAAAAGTTGAACATTGAAGGCTTACAGTATTTGAATAGCATCATTAAAGGAATCCTGTTTCTAAATGATACACGCTTGTTTAGGATCATGTGTTCTGATGAATTTTTTATGGATGTGGTAGGATGCCTTGAATATGGCCCTGGTTTGGATCAGCCAAAAGGACACAGAGAATTCTTGACTCAAAATGTGAAATTCAAAGAAGTTATCCCAATAACACAATCTAAACTGAGGCAAAAAATACAACAGACTTACAGAATGCAATATGTTCATGATATAGTGTTGCCCACCCCATCCATATTTGAAGCAAATCTTCTTTCTGATCTTACCACTATGATTTTTTTCAATAAAATTGAAATAATTACCATGCTGCAGGAAGATGAAAATTTTTTGCTTGAAGTTTTTGCTCAGTTAAAAGATAACACTGTTGGTGATGAGAGAAAGCATGAATTGTTATTATTCTTCAAGGAATTCTGTGCATTTGCTAAGACATTGCAGTCTCAAGACAAAAATGCATTAATAAAAACACTGATAAAGCTAGGAATCATGAATGCTCTGAAAGTCATAGTACACATGCATGATAATCAAATACAAATAGCTGCTCTAGATATATTTGCTTATCTAGTAGAATATAATCCTCGCCTATTTCAAGCATATGCAATGGAAGAAGCTCAGAACAATGAAGATAATGATGACCTTCTCATTAATATAATGATCAAAAAAATGATCTGTGATCCTGATCCTGAATTTACACGAGGCATCTTTTTGCCAGTAGTTCTTTATGCCCTTCTTGATCCAGAAAATATGCATGCCACAGCTAATAGATGTGAAAGAAAAGGATTTCTGAATTTCTTCTATACACGTTGCATGAATAATGTCATAGCACCAATTTTGTCCACCACAGCAGAAAATGACAGCAAAGGTAATAGGGCTAACATCTGCCCCGATAATTATCAAACTGCAGAATTGCTTGAAGTAATTTTAGAAATACTCATTTTTTGTGTACAATACCACTCCACATATATAAAAAATTATATTTTGAGCAACAACTTACTCAGCAGAATCCTGGTGCTGATGAGTTCAAAACATTCTTTTCTGGTTTTGTGTGCGGTCCGGTTTATGAGGAAGATGATTGGCCTTAAAGACGAAATGTATAATCTTTACATAATTAAGGAAAACCTATTTGAACCAGTTGTAAGTGTTTTTATGCATAATGGATCTCGGTACAATATGTTAAATTCAGCTATTATTGAGCTATTTGAATTTATAAGACAAGAAAATATCAAGTCTCTCATTGTAAACATTGTAGAAAAATTTTTTATTGCTTTTGAATCAATTGAATATGTCCAGACCTTTAAAGGATTGAAGACTAAATATGAAGAGGAGAAGATGAGCGAAAGTCGAATACAAACATATTTACATAATTTGACATACCAGAAAATATGGTGTAGACGTATTAAAGTTATGGAGGTAAATGTCAAGGCAGACATATGTTGTAGAGGAATCACAGAAGAAGAAAAAGAAGAAGAAGACAGAGCTATTCTACCAATGGGAAGTGACTTTCCTAGTAATTACGACACTTTTATGAAAATTAAACAGACAAATGAAAGAGAAAATGAAATAGAATGTCCTAAAAGAAAATCATCTGATGCCTCTAAGTATTCTCCATCTCAAGGCGATGATTCTGATAATGGAATGAGCACAGTTTACTGTAGCAGCCTTGTTCCTTTAGTGGATTATCCATATGATTCTGATGGTGACAGTGATGATGATCCCTATGGAAATGATGAAAACAAAAATGATAATGAAGGTGAAGAGCCACCCCCAAAAAGACCTAACCTTAGTTCATAAATCATATGAGGCCCTTATCTCCTAGTTCAAATAAAATTCAATAAATATCACAAATTGAAAAATCTAATTAAAAAAAATCTTTCTTCTATGGAGTTTTAGATATGGTAGAATATGGAACAAAATAATGAATAAGAGGCCTCAATTTTATATAATGAAAACCTCCCATAATATATATGCATAGTATAAGATAAAGAACATCTAAATCATAACTTCTTTTCAAGAACATCTTACTTAAACAACATGGTTTGGAAGGAGGAGTTTGATAAAGTAATATGATTTTTACTAAAGTTTAAATTTTAGAAGCAACTACAAATGGCGTATTGCAAAGCCTACTTTCAAAAAAAGAGTCTAGCAATGGCATTTTTTCATAATTTGAAGTTTGTTTAAAGTATCTTTTGTTTGTATGGAAGATAAAGTCATATTAAATTAAAAGTAAAGTGAGACTTTTCAACATTTCTTTGAAGATTTAACAGAATTTCAGCATTATGAATGACAATAGGGAGACAACATTCAGTGCAAATCAGTACAATTTTTGTGAATAAAATGCTAAGCTGGATCCTAAAGGAGCTGTTGTTAATGTACTTCTTTTTAGATAAGAAAGATCAAGTATAATATCAATATAATACTATTTCTATTTTCTGTAGGATCTTCAGGGGATAAAACAAGATGCATCAAATATCCAGTTTTTAAAAGATAATGAAGCTTTGTCCTTTTCCCTAGAATAGTAGGTACATATATACATATATACATATATATATATATATATATATATATATATATATATATACACACACATATATATATACATATATGGTTGCAAACTTACAGAAACAACTTCACATAGAAAAAATTGACTTTGTCTTATAGAGTGAAAGGATAAATTTCCTTTTGATGGGGAGTAAACTGTTCAGTTCTGGGAGGAATCTAGAGCCATCCTGTCACATTGTATCTACAATAAATGAGCACCTAGATAATTTCTGATGCTCAATTCCATTTCTCATCTTAGTATGCAATATCAGCCAGTGGTACAGTGTCACATATATTCAAGGTGGGTCTTCCAATCTCAATTATCCCAGTCTATAACCTTCTTCATAAATATGAGAAGTTTGTCTCCAAAGTATATATTCTGTTAAATATTAACTATCACTAATTAATCCCTTACCTACTTAACACCTAAGTACATAACTATTTAGGCATAACCATCTACTATCTCATAAATAACTACAAAATATATTTAGTATAATTGTTAAACACTCCATAGTATTTGATGATTTTAACATTTCTGAAAATTAAAAGGACAGTGTCTCTTCTGAGACTCAGTCTCTTAAGTGTCAGGTTTCATGGTATTTAATGATTTTAACATTTCTGAAAATTAAAAGGACAGTGTCTCTTCTGAGACTCAGTCTCTGAAGTGTCAGGTCTCATACTATAAAAAAAACATATTAGTAACATTTGGTGGTAAAAACATTAAAAAAATCAGTATATGGAGGCTAGAGAGATGGTTCAGCAGATAGAACACTTCTATAAGTCTGCATGTATGAGTTTAGTTCCATGAAGCATGTTGCCATCTTTAGCCTGCACTTCACAGATATACATACAGATAACACACAAACACACACACAAACACACACACACATACATATGTACATCATATACATATATATGTACATATTCATATATGCATACACATACACATACATATATAAATATATATATATATAAACTCACAGAATGGTTGCTTTAGGCTTATGGTTCTAGAAGGATGTGCCCATAAATGGTGTGGGAGGCATCGCAACAGATAGATGAATAGAAAGCTCATAATCATATTTTATCTATATACAAGTAGGAGAGAGAGAGAGAGAGAGAGAGAGAGAGAGAGAGAGAGAGAGAGAGAATTGGAAGTAAGAAGAAACTATATACTCTCAAAGCGAACCTTCAGTGATGTTCTTCCTTTAGCAAAGCTTTACTTTCTGAAGTTTCCATACCCTTCCCAAACAGTGTCAGCTATGGGCCAAGAGTTTAACTACTTGGACCAATGATGTAGGAACAGTTTTCATGTAAACCACCATATGCTATCCCTCTCTCCCATAGGCCTATTTTTATGTCACAATGCTGTTGTGTGAGAAAACTTTTCCTGGGAAGATGAAATATATATGCTTATTCACCCCAGATATGGAACCTACCACAAACCAAAGTACAGATACCACCAAAGTCCAAGTTGGTGAACCAATGAGTTTTATTGGGGTTATTTACAGAAATATGTGTAAGCAGAAATAACACAAAGATAGCTACATCACCAAAGCCCATCCCAGTAAGAGTAACATATATCACAAAACCTGAAAACTCAAGGCACATTGCACAGCCTTTAGTCATCACAACAGATTGAAGAATGTCCTTTCAGTGCAACTCAGTTGGTCCAATACTCTTTCAGACAGCTAGGCTGGTTTCTGATTTTTTTTTTTGAGACAGGGTTTCTCTGTGTAGCCTTGGTTGTCCTGGAACTCA
>NC_045030.1:90073684-90076847 GCF_008632895.1 Mastomys coucha
AAGAAACAAAAACAAAAACAAAAACATTTTATTGAGAAAAATCCACACTTTAGATGCAATGTACAATAATTGAATGAATGAGACTGATACATTATATATCATAATAACCTTTAGTATGTTTCTTGCTCACTCATAAAGTTTGACAAATTGAACACTAGGAATAGCAAAGATAATACCATTTTAAAAGCTTACATTTTAATAAAATAAAAATATATTTTGATGTAAAAGTGAGTTTGTACAAAGGAGGTTTCATATATTTAGGGTAAGAGGTTTCTGATTCTTGCAGGCAGCATGCCTGGTGTCAAATTCTTCTATGCATCTTTGTCGGAAAGCAAGTGTTAATAGCACCTTACTGTTTATTGTTTTTTATTCTTTATTGTCAGGAGCCATAATATGACAGGCTAATAATTAGCAAGTGATCTTCCTGATATGGTCTACTTTGAATTAACCCACCACAAATTTCCTCTTGTAGACAATGCCCTAAGGGAATTCATTTTAGGAAAGATCCCTGCTATTATTATACTTTTCCTGTTATTAAACATATATAATAATCACTATTTTATATTAATCGGCCCAAATATATATAACTTAGTTATGTTTTTTAACTTTCTGTGAACCTGTGAGCTGTGACAGGTGATAGATGTTTAGCCATATAATTTGTAAACATTCTCTGTTGTAAACTTCTATTCCAATTTATTATTAGATTTAATGTGTGAACTTGTAATGAACTTTTTAACATGTAATCATGTACTCTGAAAGATTTTTCTTTCTTTCTTTCTTTCTTTCTTTCTTTCTTTCTTTCTTTCTTTCTTTCCTTATTTATTTATTTATTTTATGTGTATGAGTACACTGTAGCTGTACAGATGACCGTGAGCCATCATGTGGTTGCTGGGAATTGAGCTTAGGAAGGCCCTGCCTCCGGTCCCTGCTCACTCTGGCTCGACTCACTCAGGCATAATACACTGTAGCTGTCTTTAGACACACCAGAAGGGGGCATCAGATCTCATTATGGGTGGTTGTGAGTCACCATGTGGTTGCTGGGATCCAAAATCATGACCTTTGGAAGAGCAGTCAGTTCTTTTACCCGCTGAGCCATCTTGACAGCTCCCCAATGAAAGATGTTTTAAGTGATGAGGACAAAGAAGAAAGAAGAGGACAAAGAGTCAGAAGTAAGCAGAGAGGAACTGAGATGAGAGAAAACTAAGCTGAGGAGATGTTTTTAGACAGAACATTTTTTACCAAGAACTTAGCTCAAAAAGAACTTAGAATTATAGGCACAGCATTGGGAGAAAAGGCATTGAGAGTAGTATCATTACTGTGACATCAAAGCAGAAGGAGAGAGCAAGATTAGAGGGACAATGCAGAATTGAATAACTTAGAAACTACAGGTAACATAAAAAAGGGAAAACAAAAAGAGCAATGTGCAGAATGCAGAGAGATGGAGGAAAACAAGAAGAAGCTGCAGGGAGCAGAAGGAGCAGGCTAGCTTCTCCTTACCATGGGACTTAACAGGCCCTTTCTTAAAAACCAGTCAGGCTTTTAGTCTTATTAAAAAGGACAAAGCACTTTTTTCCTTACAAAATTGGGGTTAATTCATTTAGCATTAAATGTGTAGAAACTTTTTCTTTCTTTATGCAATAAAGATTAAAACTCATTCTTTTTTATTTTTATTTTTTTATTAGATGTTTTCTTTATTTACATGTCATACAATATCTCCTTTCTCAGGTTCCCCTCCAAAAACAGAAAAAATAAATAAATAAACAAAACCAAACTCCAGTCTCCTCTCCCCTCCTCCTGCTCAATCCTGCTTCCTGGCCCTGGCATTCCCCTACACTGGAGCATAGAACCCTCACAGGGCCAAGGGCCTCTCCTCCCATTGATGACTGACTTAGCCATCCTCTGCTATACATATGATGCTGGAGCCATTAGTCCCACCATGTGCACTCTTTGGTTGCTGGTTTAGTCTCTGGGAGCTCTGAGGGTACTAGTTACTTCATATTGCTGTCCGTCCTAAGGAGCTGCAAGCCCTTCAACTCCTTAGGTCCTTTCTCTAGCTCCTTCATTGGGGAACCTGTACTCAGTCCAATTGACAACCTTGATCCTCTACTTCTGTATTAGTCAGGTACTGTCAGAGGCTCTCAGGAGACAGCTATACCAGGCTCTGGTCAGCCAGCACTTGCTGATATCCACAATAGTGTCTACATTTGATGACTGAATATCAGAAGGATTCCCAGGTGGAACAGTCTCTGGATTGTCCTTCCTTCAGTTTCTGCTCCATAGTTAGTCTCTACAACTTCTTCCATGGGTATTTGCTCCCCATTTTAAGAAGGAACAAAGTATTCACACTTTGGACTTGCTTCTTCTTGAGTTTCTTGTGGTTTGTGGATTGTACTTTGTGTATTCAGATCTTCTGGGCTAATATCTACTTATCAGAGAATGTATATCATGTGTGTTCTTTTGTGATTGGGTTACCTCACTCAAGATGATATTCTCCAGATCCATCCATTTATGCAAGAATTTCATAAATTCATTGTTTTTAATAGCTGAGTAGTACTCCATTGTGTAGCTGTATCACATTTTCTGTATCCATTCCTCTGTTGAGGGACATCTGGGTTGTTTCCAGTTTCTGGCTATTATAAATAAGGCTGCTATGAACATAGTGGAACATGTGTCCTTATTACATGTTGGAGCATCTTCTGGGTATATGCCCAGGAATGGTATAGCTGGGTCCTCTGGTAGTACAATGTCCAAATTCTGGAGGACCTGCCAAACTGATTTCCAGAGTGGTTGTACCAGCTTGCAATCCCACCAGCACTGAAGAAGTGTTCCACTTTCTCCACAACCTTGCCAGCATTTGCTGTCATCTGACTTTTTTGTCCTAGCTATTCGGACTGGTGTGAGGTGGAATCTCAGGGTTGTTTTGATTTGCATTTCCCTGATGACTAAGGATGTTGAACATTTCTTTAGGTGCTTCTCAGCCATTCTGTATTCATCAGTTGAGAATTCCTGGTTTAGATCTGTACCCCATATCTTAATAGGGAGTCTAACTTCTTGAGTTCTTTTTATATATTAGATATTAGCCCTCTATCAGATAGAGGATTGGTAAAGATCTTTTCTCAATTTGTTGGTTGCCATTTTGTCCTATTGACAGTGTCTTTTGCCT
>NC_045030.1:90077443-90092967 GCF_008632895.1 Mastomys coucha
TATACACAAAGGATAAACAGGCAGAGAAAGAAATTAGGGGAACAACACCCTTCACAATAGTTACAAATTATATAAAATACCTTGGTGTAAATCTAACTAAGCAAGTAAAAGATCTGTTTGACAATAACTTTAAGTCTCTGAAGAAGGAAACTGAAGAAGTTCTCAGAAGATGGAAAGATCTCCCATGCTCGTGGATTGGTAGGATTAATATAGTAAAAATGGCCATCTTACAGAAGGTAATCTACAGATTCAGTGCAATCCCCATCAAAATTCTAACTCAATTCTTCACAGACTTAGAAAGAGCAATTTGTAAATTCATCTGGAACAACAAAAAAACCAGGATATCCAAAACTATTCTCAACAATAATAGAATCTCTGGTGGAATCACCATCCCGGACCTTAAGCTGTACTACAGAGCAATTGTGATAAAAACTTCATGGTATTGGCATAGTGACAGGCAGGTAGATCAATGGAACCAAATTGAAGACCCAGAAATGAACCCATGCACCTATGGTCACTTAATCTTTGACAAAGGAGCTAAAACCATCCAGTGGGAAGAAGACAACATTTTCAACAGATGGTGCTGGCTCAACTGGTGGTTAGCATGTAGAAAAATGCAAGTAGATCCATTCCTACTTCCTTTTACAAAGCTTAAGTCCACATGTATCAAGGACCTCCACATCAAACCAGATACATTGAAACTAATTGAAAAGAAAGTGGGGAAGGACCTCAAGCAAATAGGCACAGGGGAAATTTTCCTGAAGAGAACGCCAATAGCTTCTGCTCTAAGATCAAGAATTAACAAACGGGACTTCATAAAGTTGAAAAGCTTCTGTAAGGCAAAAGACACTGTCAATAGGACAAAATGGCCACCAACAAATTGGGAAAAGGTCTTTACCAATCCTATATCTGATAGAGGGCTAATATCCAATGTATACAAAGAACTCAAGAAGTTAGACTCCAGAGAACCAAATAACCCTATTAAAAATGGGGTACAGAGCTAAACAAAGAATTCTCAACTGATGAATACAGAATGGCTGAGAAGCACCTAAAGAAATGTTCAACATCCTTAGTCATCAGGGAAATGCAAATCAAAACAACCCTGAGATTCCACCTCATACCAGTCAGAATGGCCAGGATAAAAAACTCAGGTGACAGCAGATGCTGGAGAGGTTGTGGAGAAAAGGAACACTACATTGAATATTTTTTTGTTTTGTTTTGCCAGTTATATTTTCTTTTATCACCATTCAAAATTTTTTCATACTTCCATCTATTTTCCTGCAAGTTTCATCATATTATTTTATACCTGAATAATAGCCATCCTGTAGATGTACTATATTTTCTTTATCTGTTCTTTGGTTGAGGGACATCTAAGTTGTTTACAGGATATGATACTATGAATAAAATAGCTATGAATATAGATGAGCAATTGTCCTTATCGTCAGATGGAATATCCCTTGGGTAGATTCCTAGGAGGTTATATATATGGATTATAAGGTAGATTAATTCCCCATTTTCTGAGGAGCTGCCATATCGATTTTTAAAATTGGCTGTACAGTTTGTATTCCAACTAGCAATGGAGGAGTGTCCCTCTTACTTCACACCCTAGTCATCATGAGCTCTAACTTGAATGTTTTATCTTAACCATTCTTACATGTGTAAGATAGAATTTCAGAGTCATTCTGATTTTTATTTCTGTGATATCTAAGTGCATTGAAGATTTCTGTAAGTGCTTCTTGGCTGTTAGATATTAATCTGTCTAGAATTTCTCTGTTTAGCTCTGTACACCATCTCAAAATACTGTTACTTGGTTTGATGGTGTATACATTATTGAGTTCTTTATATATTCTAGATATTAGCCCTCTGTTGGTTATAATATTGGTGAAGATTTTTTTCCCATTCTGTATACTGCCATTTTGTCTTTTAGATAGTATTATTCACCTTATAGCTTTTTAATTTCATGAGGCTCCATTTTTTTCTTGGATACTTTATTTACATATTAAATGTTTTCCTCTTCCAGGTCTCCCCTTCAGAAACCCCCAACCCTCCTCCCACCTCCTGCTTCCACGTAGGTGCTCCCCCACCCACCCATTCCCATCCTCTATTCCTGGCATTCTGATGGGCCTGTGTCTCTCTTCTGCTGATGCCTGGGCTTCTTGAAGGGTTACTTAAAAGGAGACAATGCATAGTCATGAGATATTTTATTATAGGAAAGAGAAAAGAAGCAGGCCATGACTATATGGAGAGAAAGAAAGGAGAAGAAGGAGAGGAGAAGAGAGGGAGAGAAAGAGAAATGAGAGGAAGAAGGCAAGAGGGAAGAGGCCAGGAGAGCAAGAAAGAAAGGAGCACAAGAGACAGAGGAGGGAGTAATGGCCGAACTCCTTCCGTCCCTTGCAGGCAGCACCCACTGGGTCATCAGAGTTCCATACTTATACTCCACTGGGCCCAGGTTGTCTGAACAGATCACTGTCCCACAGCATTCCCCTACACTGGGGGCATCAAACACCTTCAGGCCCAAGGGTCTCTCTTCCCACTGAAGTACATCATGGCAATCTTTTGCTACATATGTGGCCAGCACCATGGGTCGTTCCATGTGTATTCTTTGGTTGGTGGTCCAGTCCCTGGGACCTCCTGGTGGGGTGTCTGGCCTGTTGACAATATTGTTCCATCAATGGGGCTGCAAACCTCCTCAGCTCCTTCAGTCCATTCTCCAAGTCCTACATCAGGGACCCCTGAGCTCAGTCCAATGTTTGGCTTAGAGCCTCTGCCTCTGTCTTTGTTAGGCTCTGGCAGAGCCTCTCAGGAGACAGCTCTATCAGGCTCCTTTCAACATGCTTTTCTTAGCATCCACAATAGTGTCTGCATTTGGTGGCTGTATATGGGATGGATCCCCAGGTGGGGCAGTCTTTGGATGGGCCTTTTCTTCAGTCTCTGCTCCAAATTTTGTCTCCATATTTCCTCCTTTGAGTATTTTTTGGGGGGTGTCACCCTTCTAATAAGCACTAAATCATCCTGATTTTGGTCTTCCTTCTTCTTAGACTCCTTATGGTCTGTGAATTGAATCCTGGGTATTCCAAACTTTTGGGCTAATATCCACTTATTGGTGTTTGTTCATTTGTGACTGAGTCACCTCACTCAAGATGATATTCTCAAGTTCCATCCATTTGCCTGCAAATTTCATGAAGTCATTGTTTTTAATGGCTGAGTAGTATTCCATTGTGTAAATGTACCACATTTTCTGAATCGATTTCTCTGTTGAGAGACACATGGGCTGAGGACCCAGCTATACCACTCTTTGGTTTATACCCAGAAGATGCTCCAACATATAATAACTACACATGCTCCACTATGTTTATAGAAGCCATATTTATAATAGTCAGAAGTTGTAAACAGTCCACCTGGAGAGGGGCAGTCTCTGGATGGCCTTTCCTTCAATCTATGCTCAACACTTTTTTCTGTATTTCCTCCTGTGAGTATTTTTTTTTGCTGTTCTAAGAAGAATCGAAGCATCCACACTTTGGTCTACTTCCTTCATGAGCTTCAGACTTCTCTTTCACAGGTCCTGAGTTCAATTCCCAGCAACCACATGGTGGTTCACAACCATCTGTAATGTGCATCTGATGGCTTCTGGTATGTCTGAAGATAGTCACAGTATACACACATACATGAAATAAATGTCTTTTTTTTTTTTAAAGACTTCATGAAATTCTTAGGCAAATTGATGGAACTAGAAAATATCATCCTGAGTGAGGTAACCCAATCACAAAAGAACACACATGGTATGCACTCACTGATAAGTGGATATTAGCCCAAAACCTCAGAATACCCAAAATACAATTCACAGACCACATGAAGCTCATGAAGGAAGTAGACCAAAGTGTGGATGCTTCGGTCCTTAGACACATCAGAAGAGGGCATCAGATCTCATTATAGATGGTTATGAGTTACCATGTGGTTGCTGGGAATTGAACTCACGTCCTCTAGAAGAGCAATTAGTGCTCTTGACTGCTGAGTCATCACTTCAGCCACATCAAAGAGAGGAGAGGCCCGAGCTCGGTCCTTAGGTGGCTTTTTACGTTTTCTCCTGAAATCTGATCCCATGACACATTCCATGGTGGTCACCTCTCAGACTCAGTTCCCTCCCTCCATATACCTCCCAGGACTATTTTATTCCCTTTCTAAGTGATATTCAAACATCCTTGCTTGGGTTTTTCCTCTTGATTAGCTTTTTTGGGTCTATGAATTCCAATGTGGATATCCTTTTTATTATATCTAATATCCACTTATGAGTGAGTACTTACCATGAATGTCATTTGGGGTCTGGGTTACCTCACTCAGGATAACAGTCTCAAGTTCTGTACATTTGCCTGCACAATTCATGATTTCTTTCTTTATAATACCTGAATAGTATTCCATTGTGTATATGTACCACATTTTGTCTCTCCATTCTGCAGTTATTTCTAGTTTCTGGTTATTATAAATAAACCTGATATGAACGTAGAATGGCAAGTGTTTTTATCAGCTGGTAAAGTATCTTTTGGGTGTATTCCCAGGAGTGGATAACTGAGATTTGAGATAGAACTATTCCCAGTTTTTTGAGAAACTGCTACATTCATTTCAAAAGTGGTTGTAAAAGTTTCCATTCTGACCAGCAATAGAGCCGTTTTCCCCTTGCTCCACATCCTGGCCAACAAGTGCTGCCTCTTGAGTCTTTGATCTTACCCATTCTAAGTATAAAATGGAAACAAGCAGTTGTTTTAATTTGCATTTCTCTGATTTCTTTACGTGTTTCTCAGCCATTCGAGATTACTCTGTTGAGAATTCTCTGTTGAGTACTGTACCACATTTTTTAATTGTGTTATCTAGTTTGTTGGTGTCTACCTTTTTGAGTTCTTTGTAAATTTTGGATATTAGCTCCCTGTCAGATGTTGGGTTGGTGAATATCCTTTCCCAATCTGTAGGCTTCCATTTTGTCTAATTCACAGAGTCCTTTGCCTTACAAAAGCTTTCCTGTTCCATGAATTCACATTTGTCAATTGTTGATCTTAGAGTCTGAGCGATTGTTGTTCTGTTTAGAAAATCATTTCTTTTATCAGTGCCTTCAAGGTTATTTCCCATTTTCTGTTCTTTAAGATTTAGTCTGTCTTTTTTAATGTTGAGGCCCTGGAACCACTTGGACTTGAGTTTTGTGCAGGGTGATAAATATGGATCTATTTATTTTCTTCTATAATAAAAATCTGGTTTAACCAGTACTATTTATTGAAAATTCATTCTTTTTCCCATTGTATAGTTTTGGCTTACTCATCAAAAATCACATACCATAGGTGTATGGGTTTATTTCTGGGTCTTTGATTCAATTGCTTTGATCAACATATCTGTTTTTGTACCAACACCAGGCAGTTTTTTTAATCACTATTGCTTTGCTTCTCCTCATATGGTTTGATTTTGATTACTGGCTTGCTGTATATAGCACTAAGTGCTTCCATAAAGAAATTAGAGTGTTCTCATACCAGCAATTTAAAGTACACCTGAAAGTTCCACCAATCAAAACAAAACAAAACAACAACAAGAACAACAACATCAAAAAATCCAAGCACACCAAAGAGGAGTAGAAGGCAATAAATAATCAAAGTCAGCGCTGAAATGAGTTAGAAACAAAGTAAACAATAGATAGAATCAAGGAAACACAGAGCTTGCTCTGAGAAAATCAACAGGATAGATAAACCCTTAGTCAAACTAACTAAGAGACAGAGAGGTAGTATTCAAATAAATAAAACCAGGACTGAATATGGATACATAACAACCGACACTAAAGAAGTTCAAAGAATAATTAGGTCTTATTTCAAAAACCTGTACTCTACAAACTTGGAAAATCTTAATAATACTGATGATTTTCTAGACAGATATCACTTACCAAATTTAAATCAAAATCAAGTAAACTATTTAAAGAACTCCACAACCCCAAAGAAATACAGTCATTAAAAGTTTCACAACCTTCACAGGGCCGAGGTCCTCTCCTCCTATTGATGATTGAATTTGCAATCCTCTACTATACACATGCTGCCTGAACAATCAGACCCCTCCATGTGCAGTCTTTGGTTGGTGGTTGGGACCCTGGGAGCTCTGAGGGTACTAGTTAGTTCATGTTGTTGTTCGTCCTAAGGGGCTGAAAACCCCTCAGCTCCATTGGTCCTTTCTCTAACTCCTTCACTGGGGACCCTGTACTCAGTTCGATGGATGGCTGTGAGCCTCTACATCTGTGTTAGTCAGGTACTGTCAGAGCCTCTCAGGAGATAGCTATATTTAGGCTGGCTTGCCCTTCCTTCAGTCTCTGCTCCATAGTTAATCTCTGCAACTCCTTCCGTGGTGAAGGTTCTGTGCCCCAGTGTAGGGGAATGCCAGGGCCAGAAAGTGGGAGAGGTTGGGTGGCAGGCATGGGGAAGTAGGGGGCAACAGGGGTTTGTTTTTGTTGTTTTTGTTTGTTTCTTTGTTTTTTGGAGGGGAAACTGGGAATGGAGAAATTTGCATGTAAATAAAGAAAATATCTAAAAAACAAAAAAAGTTTCACAACAGCAACAACAACAACAAACTCAGAGTCAGAGGGCCAGATGGTTTTAGTGCAGAATTCTACCAAAGTTTCAAAGAAGAGCTAATCCAAATAGTCCTCAAACAATTCCACAAAATATAAACAGAAGGAACACTGCCAAACTCATTCTATGAGGCAATGTTCACCGTGATACCTAAACCTCACAAACACTCAACAAGGAAAACAAAATTGAGACCGATTTCTCTTATGAACATTGATGCAAACATACTCAATAAAATACTCATAAATTGAATCCAGGTACACGTCAAATACATATCCATGAAGATCAGATATGCTTCATCCCAGGGATGTAGGGATGCTTCAACATATGAAAATCTATTAATGTAATCCACCACATAAACAAACTGAAAGAAAAAAATCACACAATTATCTCATTAGATGCTAAAAAAGCCTTTGAAAAATTTAACACCACTTTATATTAAAAGTATTAGAAAAATTAGGAATACAGGGCACACACCTAAACATAATCAAAACAATATACAGCAAGCCAAAAGACAACATCAAATTTTCCAGGTTGTTAATGCAAGTCCACTTAAATGTTTCCATACTTTCTTCTGAGCATGGGGCAGAAACAAGATTTGTTTCTAGTTTTTTCTTACTATGGAGTTATGGCTCTTTTGGGCTTCAAATCAAGTTGAGTGTGTTTCCTCTTAGAATATTTTGCTCTGTCTATTCTCTCCATGGACATGAGATGTTTCAAACCCGCAGTTGAAGTTCATGTTTGTCCAATATTGTTAACTTGAAAGTTAAATACCAATTTATTTTTCTCTTGCTTCCACTTTACATTTATTTTTACTTGACTGTTGAATTAATTGTTACAAGTTTTTCTAGTGTGTTTATTGTGGCCTGAATATTGAAAAATATTTCCATTATTTTATTTGTTTGTTTTCACTTAAAGTGTTCAAATTAGTTTGTTAAGATTCCAGAAGAAATAAGTTAAACTGTATGATTTTTTACATCAATTTCAACTTTTTAGTTGATGCGGTGTTCATTATATTAACGATTTGTTTTCTGAAAAGAAATTACACGTGCAACCAAGCAGTACAATTGCCAACTTGTGAAAAGTTTGTGAAGCACATGTCTTCCTAGTTTATGAATCAGTCCTCTTGGCCTAGGCAGTGCCATTTGGCAGGTAAAAATACTTTGTTAAATGATAAGTTTAGTTTAACTAAGTCTCCATTCTTTCAATCATTTCCTAGACTACACTTCCAACATTTGATAATTACTGAATATTGTTTCTTTTAATGAATAACATATTTCTAAAATAAACTTATGGAATGAGATGAATTAACTATGAACTATGTGAGAATCTTTTAAACACTTATTTGTTTAAGTATGCATTGTTTCTAAGCATGCATTTGGTCTTCTAATTACATGCATGTGCAGTAAATCATGTTTTTGGTTTTCTAACATTAAATTTGTGCAATTACAAAACTACTAATATATAGGTCTTATGATCCTAGATGTAATGTGAAATGTTCTATATGTACAAAGGGCTAATGCATATATTTAATAAAATTAAATGTTACACAGCCTGAGATGTTATGTTACTTTAAAATATAATAGGTTGGTAGATGTTTACTTTTATTCTAATTATGAATCTAATGATGGAACAAACAAAGTGTGATTTTTTAATTTTTTTTTTACAAAGTGTGATTTTAGTTACTTTAAATTTCTAAAATTTAGCATTATCTGATACAAGATAAGCAATTAATCACAAACAATCCTTGTTTAGGTGATAATAAATCACAACTATGCTAAATAATATACTTATGATATATCTAACATAATTGAACTACTTATTTGAAAAAAATAGTATCTCAGACAGGGGATTTTTCATATTTCTTGCTTTAGTGGTTCTTTACAAATTATATTTGTTAAATGATAACTTTAACAACTTTACAATGATTGGATTTTGGGTAGATATGAGAAATGTTAATATTTTCATCAGGGTTATTAAAGAGATATTAATTGGATAGTTATTTCCTCCAGTATTAAATGAAGTTTGTACATAAATTTCTAATGTTGTGTTACTATGGTCAACTTTCAGCCTAAAAAATTCTTTTTTTTTTTTAGATATTTTCTTTATTTATATGTAAATTTTTCCTTTCCCAGTTTCCCCTCCAAAAAACAAACAAACAAAAACAACAAGAACAATTACATAAACATAAAATTATTTTGATATGCATATAATGGGAGGAACCATTATAACTAGCTATATGTTATATAAATATTTCTTTTCTTTTATGTCTTAGGACATGAAATACACATTCTGGGTAAGCCATGTACTACTCTGCTACATCTCTAATTCTAATAATTGTTTAAATTTAATAAAATCCCATGGTTTTTATTTTATTAAAATAATGAATTTATCATTATACCCACAGATTAAAGTGTCTCTCAACTCTTCCTAGAGAAGCCTCTGTTTGTAGTAGATATTTATCAACACAGAGACACAAAACTGGCCAATGTATGAAATTTGTACATGTACTGGCCAATGTAATGAAGTTTGTACATAAATTTCTAATGTTGCATAAATAAGAGGCTGCAGAATAATCTACCATTAATGCAAATATGTACATATATATTACATAGATATCGTTCTCCTGTAAAGCCTCAAGGATCATTATATAAAAGATGGGTAATAGCCATAGATGGTGGACCATTACAAGAAAACAATGTGTTCTGAACAAAATACAGCAATAACATATATGATCTCATAGTAGTTGTGACAGCATGAACAAGACCCATATAAGCTCAAGTTAGACCAAATCCCAGAGTGGAAAGGGAAATTAGGTACATGATGCCACCTCTACCTGAGAAGCCATTACCAATTATTAACTATTGTTAAGGTTCTCTAAGAGTGTAAACTATGTTAAACTGAACATGCTCCTATTGAAGGGCTTATATCTAAGAATATTTGGGTAGCATAGGTTGGCCATGATGGAGTAAAACTTACAAGCTATAATGTTGGGTGTGTATGGAAATGTGGTAAACCTGGGAAGAGTTGAGATAAGGGCAGTCAATATGTTCAAACCACACATAAAAATCACAAACAATTATATTGTTTACAAATAATAGTTATTAAGGAGAGTGTATAATTAGGTTGAAGTAAAGATAGTGTGCCAAAAATCTCAGTGTAACCAGAGAACTTTACCAAAATGTAAACATGATCAGTTTGTAAATTTCTCCCAGCCTTTTAGGTTTGAGGTAGATCTTTATGGGAAAAATAATTAGAACCACACCAGGTTGCTACATTATTTTTATATCTCAGTGTCTATGATTTCTATCAAATGGTATTATTAATATTATCTGTGCTTAGTAAATGGTCATCAAACAACATGATTGACTGAGTTTTAGGTGTATTTCAAAGTGAACATTATACTTGAAAAAAAACAAAGAGAAGTTTTTATTTTTCTTTACACATATATCTTTACACAAAAGGCTTGTTCTATTAATGTTTAACACAAAATTTATGAATATTATCAACTATACTTTCAATCCATCATTTTCAGAAATAGAGATCCTATTTTTCAAAAATTTCTCCATTTTGTGTAGCTATACATTAAAAGTCAGAAAGAAAAGCTAATACCATATATATGAATATATCTGAAAAAGGATAACATTTTGCTCTCAATTTAGATTTCTGAGCAAGAGGATGGAAATGAAAATGTGCTTACAAGACTTGGTCTTCTGAGATGTCGCTAGAAGTCATAGGAAGTTCACAGGTTATCTATGATAAGTATTTGTAGCTATAAATCCAGATTCACTTGCTATCATATTTCCTCAGACAGTGAATCAAAAGAGTGTAAACTATAAAACCTACAGATAAGGGACTGTTGGAGGATTATAAATAATTCACCCACACTCCTTATGGCATTAAAATGACAATATAATATTACTGATCTATGGGATTATAATACTTTTTTCTGTTCATGTTAGATTCTCAATTTCTACTTAGTTTTCTTTTTTCACTTAGATATTTCAGAAGTAAGAGTATAAGAAATTAGTATTTTAACAAAGTATTTCTTCTTAGAAATGATCATTTGTGAGCAACTAAGAGACATTTTTGAAGCCAAAGGGATTAGTTGTAGGACAAAATATCATAATTGGACTGATTATAAGCAACATGAGAGCTGGTATCGCAAAATAGAATTTTCATGTTAGCAAACTTAATTGAATCCTAAATGATGACAAATTTTCAGTATTTTTTCTCTTCTATTGTCCATTACCTTTGAATTTTCTGATAAAATTTATAGCATAAAGGAAATTGATATTACGAATTTGTAAAAGTAAGACTTTCAATGGAAAGTTAACAGCAAATATCTTCATAATAATAATATATATCATTGATAAATGATGGAAGCACTTTATGCCTTCCCCATGTCAAGAAGTTGTACCATGGTTCACACTAAAGGACACTAGCTGTTCACCAAACATGAAATAATTCCAACATAATCTACTAAGAGTGCTTCAATGAGCTCCAGAAATACGGGTCGGCTAAACTTACTCCACATTCCCTGGTATAGTTATTTAAAAAGTGATTAATATTCAGAACTACTGAGGTATCAAAGAGAATAATTAATAGGGTTATTATATCACAGTTGTAGTCTTAACACATATTTAAGATTGACATATACCCTGAAAATACACAGAATTAAGAAAGTAATTATGAAAAAATGCATTGAGTCCTATTACATGAGTCAGTGAGAAAATGTCCTTGCTGCAAAGCCCAAAGATCTGAGATCTATCCCTGCAGTCCACATAATGGAAATAGAAAAATGTCTCCAGAAGCTGTCCTCTGAACTCGACATAGGTGAAATGACACAAATGAGCAATGCATAATCACAAGCACATAAATATACAATATATAAATTAAAGCCTTTTAAATTGGAATGATTAAAAGAAACCTTTCTGTTTAGTGTTTTAGAAAACTCACAACTTTACAGTAGTGATTTATGTTATGTCTGTTGCTGTAACCAAATAGTTGGAGATATTTGATTTATTAAGATATATATGTATATAAATATAAGATGAGATGCTGATATCACTTTACAATAATTTAGTCTTATACTAATTACATTAATCCCTCCAAGAGAAAAGAACTCCAATCACTAAATTACTTAAGAGTTTTACTTTCTCAGCTTATATCTACAATAGGAATTAAATCATAATAAGAGTTTGGTAGAGATAAACCATTTTGAAAGTGAAAGATACTTCCAAGAAATAGATCATTAAAATAATGTGGAAGGTATTATAGGAATGCACAGAAAGAACAAAGAATTTCTTACTACTACCAAATTTATCCAATGAAGCCTTATACTCAGAAAGTAATATAATTGAGACAGCTTTGAAAGATGAATGGTAAAATGGACTGGAAAGATGGGTAAGAAAAATAACACTGCAACCATATAGGACTTTACTATATCCATTCCAAATCCTGAATAATGACACAGACACTTATATTTATTTAATAGCTTATAGCCTTATGCTTGGCCTGTTTGCCATGAGAAAATAATTCAATTATTCTGTTTATACTAATTTAAGTTCTGCCAGTTGGCTGTTTGTTACCTCGCCTCAGTTTCATACTCCTGATCTCCCCTGTACCTTTCTCCTTTCTCAAGTTTCTCTCTCAAGCCAGATGTCCCATCTTACTTATGCTATAGGCCATAGTCACTTTTATTTTAACCAATCAGAAGATGACTTAGGCAGGAAAGGATAGACTGAAATACTTCTCACTGTGCACAAAAATATCACCCTAACATTCACCCTCAGTAATTCTTGACGGTGTATCATTGTATTCTTTGATTATTTTTGTTGTTTAAAATGTTCCTTAATAGTGCATAGAATATTTTTTGTTATAACATTTTAAAACTCCAAATTTCTCCCAGATATTCTTACTCTCCCTATACATCCAACTTCATGGTCTTTCTCTTAAAAACACACACACACACACACACACACACACACACACACACACACACACACACAAAAAACATGGAGTCCAATTTGGTTTTCCCAATTACTTTTGAGCATGGATACTGTACAGAAATGTGATTGATATTCCCAGTGTCACTCCAGTGAAGAAAACTGATTTTTCTTGTTCTAGCAGCTATTTGTAGCAAATAACTTCTTGGTTAGGAGCATGACCTTATATCCCCCTTCTCTCCTCCATGCTTTGATTCTGTATGTCCTGAGCTTATTTGTGCTCTCACAATCTCGGTGAGATCACATGTGATGTGCATCTGCCCTGTTATATCTGAAAATACCATTTACTTATAATTCCTCACCAACTCTGGCTCTTAAAATCTTCTGCATAGATCCCTGAATGTAATCAGGAGAGGTGTGGTAAAGATATAAATATCATACTCAGGGCTAAGCACTCAAAATCTCCCACTCTCTGCACCATGTTACCCATTTCTGTATTAATAACCATCTATTTCAAGAAGTTTCTTTAATGAAATCTGAACAATACACTGATCCAATGGTTATAGAAATACATTATTAAGGTTTCTTTATTACTGTGCTCATTTATTAAAAATAGTAGTAAAACATTTTTTTATAACCACTATAATCTACCTAGTCAATGGTTCTTGGCATCATGGAGTGGACCTTAAATCCAATAGAATATGTATTTGGTTATTTCTTTAATATTCATAAAACTACTGCACCAGTAATAATTCAATGTTTTTTGTTGTTGTTGTTTCATTTTATTTTCTTTGTTTGTACTTGAATCACAGTGTGTCTATGTAATCAACTTTTTTTGAACGAGATTGAGATGAAAATGATTTGTTCCATTTAAGACAAAATAATGCTATGTTTTAATCAAGAACAGGAAAAGGTCTTATATAAGATGGACAATCTTAATTATCTCCAGTAGATATAGAAGGAATTGAAAATATTTTTTGTTTGTGAGAAAAGTGGTTTTGAAATATGAAAAAAAAGTTTTAGAAACCCTATAAGAGAATACTGATTACATATATTAGAGCCCTAGTTCACTGCTGATTTATTCTAGTATAAAAAATTGCCTGAAATAGAAATAAAGTGCCAAGCAGCAATGTTTCTATATTTTACTCAAAAGAATGTATCAAAGCAATTGAACTCAGGTTATCTTCCTTTGCAAAAATTGCATTTAGCTGTCTCATTGGTCCTTCTTTGGAATTTCTAAGAGTGAAGAAGGTATCTATATACTTGTGTACTTTGATAACAATTGATGTTCTTCATATGATTATTCAGTAATTTATGGTATTGGGTTCGTTTAATTAATCTGTGTCCTAGGCATTGATTCACCCATTGAAATAAATATGGTATTTAAGTTGATAATGACGAGACCTTCATTATCTACTTGTAAAGTGTTTCCACTTAAGGAATGCTAATTTCCTTAGAACTGGTGAAATCCAAGACTGTTTTAAAGCTCATATAAGCTAAAACTATGTTAAAATAATGATACATGTGTGCTATGAATCAGATTGCTAAGGAGTACTATTGGTATTAAGGATTGATAAGGAGTACTATTAGCATTAAAGAGTACTAATTTAAAGTAGCATGGTGTCATAGGCTAAATAAAAGAATCCAAAGACATTCAAGGATATCATTTCCTTTTCTCTGGAAGCTGTATTTGTAGAAAAGGAGTCTGCTTATGCAGATAAGCTAAAGATGATGAGATGTGGAGATACTCTTGGATTTTCCTGCTGGGATATGAATATAGTCACAAATATCCCCTTACAAAAAGTCAGGGGGAGACTTAATATAGAGAGAAAATGGTGTGGTGACTATGGAGAAATGATACAACAAAATATTTAGAAAAGAATATGATATTGGCAGCCACCAAAAGCTCTAGGAGATAAAAGCTGGATTGTTCCTAAGAATCTTCATAGGGAGTATGACACAGTAAGCATTTGTTATATGATTAATAATTCTGACTTTTGACTTCTAGAGAGTAAAACTGTGAGAGAATAAATTCCTGTTGTTTTACAATTGATTTTGTAAATTTTCACAAATCCACTCAAGGGCTCAGTAAGTATATTTATTCTAAAAAATAGATAAGATATTTCTCAAAACATAAAGTTATTTTTATTTAATACAGGTATTTTTTATGGAAAGCCAAAAATATTTTAACCAGACTTTTAGAATACTAAATTTTCATACAGCCTATAATTTTCTCTTAAGTTGATTACCAATAGAAGGTGTCATACATCTCTATAGACTATACAGGCTGAAATTCAACACCAACTTCATTTTATGATATTCGTTATGTAGGAATATGAGATACCTGTGAATGTATTGTATCATATGTAAGTTATCTGACCTTTGACTTAGGCTTTACTGGTCATTCCTGAGTCTGAAACCTTACCTCTTAGACCAGTCAAATAAATACAACTTATTTCACTTCACTAGCTTATTTTCTGTCCATTGCTTGTCAATATAGCTGATTTTGGGGGTTGCAGTGCAAGTCACTTATTTTAGCTCTCTTTTTAATGTTACATTATATCTTACAAATAAGTACAGCAATAAAGTTGGCTTGCTTTCTCTCTTAGACTGCTGGATATGAGTTAGTAAAAGTGAATAGCATTAATAAGGATTGTTCACTTGTGATACCAAGGTGGATAGGATACAGAGAAAGCAGTCATTAAGGGAAAGTAGCAGTTAGGATCTCAAATTAGATGAAAAAGACCACAGGAAAGAAAATGGAGTCAGAAATGAATGAATGGTAATGAATTTTTTAAAAAATACTTTGTGTAAATACTCAACTTTTTACCTAATCCTGATAATAGACACATTAGTAAGGCAGATGGGTCAGCGGACAGAAACACTGGGCCTTCTTTCAGAGGTCTTGAGTTCAATTTCCAGCAACAACATAGTGGTACATAACCATCTATAATGAGATCTAGTGCCCTGTTCTGGCCTGCAGGCATAT
>NC_045030.1:90093438-90131275 GCF_008632895.1 Mastomys coucha
TATATCATATGAACAGAAATATTAAATTATACAAATTATATATATATATATGTACATATATATATATAATTTAAAAAGTAGCCTGCCTAAAATGTTTGTGGTCTGTATGAAGAAGAAAACATTGTTGGGATGGCTACAAAAAAAACCAAGGTCATTATTAGTAGGTTATAACTTTTAGTATTGTCCCCTATTCTCTGAGGCTAGGAGAAAACTGATCATTGAGCTAGTGGATATACAAAGAAGTCTAACTAAAGGTTTCAATTCATAGTCAAGTGGAATAGAACTTGTGATTTATAGGCAAATGGAATCTAAAACAAAATCAAAGAGGTAAAGAAATTAAACATCCAGCATCTAAAACTAGAAATATAAACAAAATAGAAATCAAGTGGGATCTAAAATTTCAGGGGACTCTTAATAGGACTGAATGTTTGATCTCTGTGTTCCATACTAATTCCAGGTACTATCAAAACTCAATAGAGAGAATTTCTTACTATGAGAAATCTACATATGCAGTTTTGGTGTCACAATTGAAGTACTCCATGTGATTGAAAAGGGTAACAATTTTGACTATACAACATAATTTTTTAAAATGTTTTAATTAAATATAATCTATTCTATATATTTGTCAATTGCTAACCGACTTGTAAGAACATGCTAGAACATCATTCCTCTATGGTTTACCAGAAATAATATGATAAACTTTCTAGGAACTCTAAGAGTTGTTATTAAGGTATATTATATCTCAGTTTCTCTCCTTTCTAAGTACAAATACAATGTTTTCTTTGGAAAACACTTCTGCATACTGCTGTATACCCTGGATTATAAACAGTCACAAAAACAAAACATATGAAATGAACAAACTTAGTAAGCCAAGAGAATATATATTTATATTCATAAAACTATGTATTACGAATATATTTATATAACATATAATATGATATAATAATACATTTATAATATAAAATTTGTGAAATAATATTAAATATAAGATATATGTAAGTTTTTCATAAATATTAACATTTAATTATAAATTATATATACATATACATATATCATATGAACAGAAAGATAAAAAAAGACTATTAGAAAGGTCAACAATTCACAAAAATGAACACAATCTAAGTTTTCTATTGATGTGGAATATATTGAGATTTTCATTCTATTACAAATGTGAGTGACCTAGTATTTGGGGCATAGATGTTCAGAATTAGAAGTTCCTCTTGGTGGTTTTTTTCTTTGATGAGTATGAAGTGTGCTTCCCTATCTATTTTGTTAATATTTGGTTAAAAGTCTACTTCATTGGATATAAGAAAATCTATGCCAGCTTGTTTGTTGAGACCATTTGCTTGGAAACTTTTTTCCAGCCTCTTAGTCTGAGGTAGTGTTTCATTGATGTGTGTTGTCTATATGCAGCAAAATGCTGGTTTCTCATTATGTATCCAGTCTCTTAGCCTTATGTCTTTTTATTGGAGAATTGAGTCTATTGATGTTGAAATTAAAGACCAGCAATTTTTGGTTCTTGTTATTTTTGTTGTTAGAGGTAGTATTATGTTTGGGTTTGTTGTGAGATGATAAATTTTTTGGTATTCCTTGGGTGTACTTTCTCTCCTTGTGTTTGAGTTTTTCCTTCTATTTTCCTCTGTAGCACTGGATTAGTGGAGAGATATTGTTTAGATTTTGTTTTGTCAGAATATCTTGGTTTCGAAATCTATGGTGATTGAGAGTTTTGCTGGGTATAGTAGCCTGAGAATGGCATTTGTATTCTCTTAGCATCTGCATGGCATTTGTCCAAGATCTTTTGGCTTTTAGAGTCTCTGGTGAGAAGTCTGGTGTAATGCTGATAGGTCTGTCTTTATATGTTGACCTTTTTACCTTACTGATTTTAATGTTCTTTATTTGTTCTATGTATTTATTGTTTTGCACATTATCTGACAGGAAAGATTTCTTTTCTGGTCCAATCTATTTGGTGTTCTGTAGGCTTCTTATATGTTTATGGGCATCCCTTTCCTTAGGGTAGGGAAGTTTTCGTCTATGATTTTGTTGAAATTATCTTCTGGCATTTTGAATTGGGAATCTTCCCTCTCTTCTATTCCTCTTATTATCAGGCTTGGTCTTCTCATTGTGTCCTCAGTTTCCTGGATGTTTTGGTTAAGAGCTTTCTCACTTTGTATTTTCTTTGACTGTTGTGTCAATATCTTCTATGGTATCTTCTATTCCTATAGTCTCTTTTATTTTTTCTTTCTTTTTTATCATTCAATTCATTTATATTTCAAATGATATCCCACTTGATTTCTATTTTGTTTATATTTCTAGTTTTAGATGCTGGATGTTTAATTTCTTTACCTCTTTGATAGTGTTTTCCTATATTTTACGGGATTTATGTGTTTCATCTTTAAGGACTTCTATCTGTTTACCTGAGTTATCTTGTATTTCTTTAAGGGAGCTTATTTATGCCCACCTTAAGGCTACCCATAATATTCATGAGAAGGGATTTTAAGTCAGAATCTTACTTTTCAGGTATGTTGGGATATCCAGAGCTTACTGTGGTGGTAGAACTCAGTTCTGATGAGGCCAAGTAGAATTGCTTTCTCTTGCTTATGTTCTTGTGCTTGCCTGCTGCCAGAAGGTTATCTTTGGTGTTAACTGGCCTTGCTGTCTCTGACTGGAACCTTCTGTGAGCCTGGTTATGATGGACCTCCTGGGAGTCAAACTATCTCTGGGTATGGGAAGGGTTCTGGAGAACAGGCTCTGCCCTAGGCAAAAACCATGTTATGTCTCCTGCAAGACATAAAGTTCTTACTCTGCTAGGTCTCGTGGGAGTCCCACTTAGGAAAGATATTGAGGCTGGTGAGGTGTCTTCTGTGAGCTTGGTTATAATGGACATCCTGAGAGACAAGCTATTACTTGGTGTGGGAGGGGAATAAACATCTGAACATTTATGCCCCAAATGCAAGTATACACACATTTGTAAAAGAAATGATACTAAAGCACAAAACACATATTGAACATCTCACAGAGGTAGTGGAAGACTTCAATACCTCACTCTCACCAATGGACAGATTATGGACGCATAACTAAACAAAGACACAATGAATATAACAGAAGTTATGAACCAAGTGGATTTGACAGATAACTATAGAATATTTCACCCTAAAACAAAAGAATATAATACTTTCTTCTCAGCACCTCATGGAACTTCATGACCATATAGTTGGACACAAAAGAAGCCTCAAAGGATAAAAGAAAATAGAAATAATCCAGTCCATTGTATCAGATCACCAAGGACTAAGACTGGTTTTCAGTCAGATCACTAAGGACTAAGACTGGTTTTCAATACGAAAAAACAAAAACAAAACAAATAAACAAAACAAAAACAAAAACAAAAACAAAACAAAACAAAAAAACAGAAAGTCCACATACTCATAGAAACTGAATAATGCTCTACTCAACAATAACTGGTTCAGGGAAGAAATAAAGGACAACATTAAAGAATTTCTAGATTTTAAAGAAAATGAAGGCACATCATTACCAAACTTAATGAGACACATTAAAAGCATTGCTAAGAGGAAAATTCATCACTGTTGCCTTCTTAAAGACACTGGAGAGATCCTACACTACCAAATTAGCAGAACATCTGAAATTCTAGAAAAAAAAAGAAGCAAATAAACCCAAGAGAAGTAGGTGGTAGGATATAATCAAATTCAGAGATGAAATCAACCAATTAGAAACAAAGTGAACTTTACAAAGAATGAACAAAATAACAGCTCATTCTTTGAGAATATCAACAAGATTGAAAACCTTTAACCAAACTAATTAAAGGGTACAGAGGTAGTATCCAAATTAACAAAATCAGAAATGAAAAGGGAGGCAAAACAACAGAAACTTAAGAAATAATAATAATAATAAAAAAAAACAGATCCTACTACAAAAGCCTGTAATCAGCAAAACTAGAAAATATAAATAAAATTGATGATTTTTGATACAGAAATTAGGTGTCAAAAATAATTCAGGATCATATAAATTATCTAAACAGTCCAATAACCCTAAGGAAATAAAAGCAGTCATTAACAGTCCCTACTACCACCAAAATAGCCCAGAGACATGTAGTTTTAGTGCTGAATTCTGTCAGACCTTCAAAGAAGACCTAATACTAGTACATTTCAAACTATTCCACAAAGTACAAACAGAAGGAACAGTACCTAATTCATTCTATGAAGCCACACTTAGAATGATACCTAAAACCACATAAACACAATGAAGAAATAGAACTTTAGACCAATTTCCTTTATGAATATCAAGTCAAAAATACTCAATAAAATTTTCACAAATCAAATCTAAGAACACAACAAAATGATCATTCATTATGATCAAGTAGGCTTCATCCCAGGGATACATGGATGGTTCAATATATGGAAATCTACCAATGGGATCCATTATATAAACAAACTTAAATAAACAAACTACATGATCATCTCATTAGAGGCTGAAAAAAATCCATTGACAAAATATAACACCCCTTCATGTTTAAAGTCTTAGAAAGATAAGGAATTATAAACATAATGAACACAATATATACTAAACCAACAGCTAACAATAAATTAAATGGAGAGAAAATTGAAACAATTTCACTAAAATCAGGGACAAGACAAGGTTTCCCATTTTTCAATATAGTATTTAAAGTTCTAGCTAGAAAAATTAGATACAAAAGGAAGTCAAAGGAATCCAAATTTGAAATGAAGAAGTCAAGTTATCATGATTTGCAGATGGTATGATAGTATATAGAGATGACCCCAAATAGTCTACCAGAGAATTTCTATACCTGATAAACAACTTTAGCAAAGTGAATGGATATAAAATGAACTCAAACTAATTGATAGCCTTCCTCTATACAAAGGATAAGTGGGCTGAGAAAGAAATTAGAAAAAAATAAAAGAATAATAAAGAAATATTTTCACAATAGTCAAAAGTAATATAAAGTATCTTGGTGTAACTCTAACCAAGCAAGTGAATGATCTGTATGACAAGAACTTTAAGACTCTGTAAAAGAGAAATCACAGAAGAACTCATACAGAAGATGAAAATATGTCCCATGGTCATGGCTCAGTAGGATTAACATAGTAAAAATGGTCATTTTACCAAAAGCAATCTACAGATTCAATGCAATTCCCATCAAAATTCTACCTCAATTTTTCACAGAGATAGAAGAAATTCTCAACTTACTCTGGAATAACAAGATCCCAGCATAGAGAAAACAATTCTGAACAATAAAAAACTTCTGGGTAATCAATAACCCTGACCTGAAGCTGTACTACAGAGCAATAGTGAAAAAAAACAAAAAACAAAACAAACAAACAAACAAAAACATGATATTAGTACAGAGACAGATAGGTAGATCAATGGAATAGAATTCAAGATCCAGAAATAAAACCACATACTTATGGTCACTTGATCTTTGACAAAGAATCCAAAATCATAGAGTGGAAAAATGAAAGCTTTTTAAACAAATTGTGCTGGTATAACTGGTGGTCCACCTGTAGAAGAATGCAAATTGATCCATTGTTATTTCCTTGTACAAAGTTCAAGTCCAAGTGGATCATCGACCTCCACATAAAACCAGATATACTGAAACTAATAGAAGAGAAAGTGGGGAAGAGTTTGAACACATTGGCACAGGGGGAAATATCCTGAAGAAAACATTAATGGCTCAGGTGCTAAGATTAAGAGTTCACAAATGGGACCTCATGAAACTGAAAAGCTTCTGCAAGGCAAAGGATACAGTCAATAGGACAAAACAACAACCTATAGATTGGGAAAAGATCTTACCAATCCTACATCCAATAGAGGGCTAATATCCAAAATATACAACGAATTTAGGAGTTAGACTCCAGAAAACCAAATGACCCAATTAAAAAAATGTGATACAGAGCTAAACAACGAATTCTCAACTGAGAAATCTGGAATGACCAAGAAGCATCCAAAGAATTGTTCAAAGTCCTTAGTTATCAGGGAAATGAAAATCAAAATGACATTGAGATTCCATCAGAATGGCTAAGATCAAAAACTCAGGTGACAGTAGATGCTGGTGGGGATATAGAGAATCAGGAGCCTCCTTCATTGTTGGTGGGACTGCAAACTGCTATAACCATTTTGGAAATCAATTTGGCTGTTCCTCAGAAATTTGGAAATATTTCTATCTGAAGACCCTCCTGGAAATATATCTGAAAGATGCTCTACCATATCACAAGGACTTGTCCTCTACTATGTTCACAGCAACCTTATTTATAATACCCAGAAGCTGAAAACAGCCCAGACATCTCTGAAGGGAAGACTGGATACATGGATACAGGAATTGTGCTACATTTACACAATGGAATATTATTCTGCTATTCAAAACAACAAGTTCATGCATTTTGTAGGCAAATGGATGGAAATAGAAAATATCATCCTGAGTGAGGAGGTAGTGGATAAGTGGATATTAGCACCAAAGCCCAGAGTACCTATGATACAACTCATAGACCATATGAAGCTTAACAAGAAAGAAGGCCAAAGTGTGGATGCTTCAATCCTACTTAGAAAGGGGAACAAAATTATCAAGGGAAACAGTGGGAGGAAGGGACCTGGGTGTGAGAGTGGAGGGAGTGGGCAGATGGGGGGGTGAGTCTGTACCAGTTATGGAAAGAGACAGGAGGGAAGTCCAGAAGATCAGGAGAATTAATAGAAATAAGTAGCAATGAGGAGTGGAGAATGGGTGGGGGCCACTTGAAAGTCCCAGAAGCCAGGGTTACAAATGGCTCCCAGGACACAAATGGGGATATGTTATCTGAAATACCCAACAGCAGTGAGATAGAACCTGAAAAGACTACCTCCAGTAGATAGACATGGCCGCCACTGGAGGGATGGGGCCATACACCCATTTCAATTTTTTAAATTAGTTAATATTTTTACACTCCATATTTATACCCCCTACTGTCCACCCTCCGACTGTTCCACATCCCATACCTCCTCTCCATTCCCCTGTCTCCACATGGATGTACCCCTCCCCTACCCCACCTGACAACTAAACTCTCTGGGGTCTCCAGTCTCTTGAGGAGGGGTTATGTGTATTATCTCTGAATGAACACAGACCCAGCAGTCCCATGCTGTATGTGCATTGGGGGCCGCTTATCAGCTGGTGTATGCTGCCTGTTTGGTGGTCCAGTGTTTGAGAGATCTCTGGACTCCAGGTTAATTGAGACTGCTGGTCCTTCTACAGGGCCTCTCCTATCCTTAGTTTCTTTCAGCCTTTCTCTAATTCAACAACAGTGGTCATCTTCTTCTGTCCATTGGTTGGGTACAAATAAATGCATCTGACTGTTGTAACCCAGAATTGTTCCTATCTAAAGGAAATTTGGGGAAAAAAATAACAGAGCAGAGACTGAAGGAATGGCCATTCAGAGACTGCCCCACCTTGGGATCCATCTCATCTGCAGACACCAAACCCCTCCACTATTGCTGAGGCCAAGAATTCTTGCAGACAGGAGCCTGGTATGCTGTTTTCTGAGAGGTTCTGCCAGCACCTAAGACAGATGCAGATATTCACAGCCAACTATTGGACTGAGACTGGAGTTTATGGAGGGGAGACCTAGAAGGAAGACATGGATTGAAATGTAAATAAATAAAATAATTTAAAATATCAAATAAAGGTATATATTACAAATAGCAAGAGTTCAGCTTGAAGAAATCCCAAATTTAAAAAAAAATGTATGAAATTATTTTGTGCACAAAGTTTTATATTTTGCATTCTTCTCATCCAACTTGATTCAATATCTCAACTACCTTGACTATACATAAGTAATTCTCATTGATATGTCTGAATAAAGCAGTCATGCATTTCTCAATATAATTATTTTGTTTCATACAAGACTAATTGACTTATTCAGAGAGCTAAGATAACATTTCAGAAACTAATTAATTAACATTAATCTCAATAATCACTTGCTATGATCTTGTTTTGCCTTACATTTACATATATTTTTAATTGAGTATATTATTTTATATTAACCACTTTTTCTGGTAAAACAACTTCAACGGAATAGCCATATCTTTACAATTCCTTTGCAATAATTGATTTATTACTTATTGATAGGTACACTTATTTACCTTTGAAGTACTCACTCCATCAGCCCAAGATTACCCTCATGCTCTATGATTTATTTTAGGATTGAAGAAGTTTTCACAGTTATACTGTATTAAAGCAAAGAATAAGATTACAAAATGATCAGCAAAAGAAAATGTTTAATGGGTACAGACCATGAGAAACTATGTACAATGTACCTCTTCTAGTGGAGTGACATTGCATTGGCATTCAGGTTTTTGGTGACAGTCTCCAATTTAGGAATAGGGTTTGTATGACTGATGTCTGTTATTTAAGACTCCAAACTATTATGATCAAGCAGGGGTTCACCAGAAATCACACTTAGCATTAGCCAACTGGTCCAACTGGCAAAGGCAGAATTTCCTAAGAAACTGGTTTACAGTTCCTATAAGTCAGCCAAAGACAAGTTCTGAAATGGGACTTTCATGATACTGTGCAGAATTTGTGATAATCAGAAATTTAATGCTTCAGAGGGTTTTGAAGGAAGCTATTATCCATAGAAACAGAAACAAACAAAGCAAATACACAAGTTCTTCGAGGAAAATGTAACTGTCAGTTGCATTATAAGGAATGTGATTATAATTGCCTATTGATCAGCCTATGTTGTAGGGGGAGTTTCCCTAATTGTTTGATTGGCTAAATAAAGTCATCAGAAGCTAATCGTTGGGCAAAGATATGGAGGCAGGTTTTCCAAGTCTCAGAGAGTTAGAGGAGGACACAGGATAGAGAAAAGTGGTCTTTTCGGCCAGGTGGCAGGTGGGGAGGACGAAAGGGTTAGACCTGGTGGTGTCCTCCACTGCCAGAAGAATTCCAACATAGGATAGCTGATGAATATAGGACAATAGAATCCATGCCCAGGAGTTGTGACATCTGGTTGATTTTAAATGTTACGATGTTTCTGGTGTTTCCCATTTCCAAGGATCAGGTGGGCAAGAAAGAGAGCACAGGCATGTGATGGTCTTTAGCTGAACCAGCAGAAGAGGTGGATGGTCAGTGGAATGCGAGAGAGTTAGCTACAGGAGAACTCAGGAGGGACAGTTGCTGGGTAGCTTTGCAAAGCCAGCCAGAGGGACAGCAGGAGGTCTTGGGAAAAGGCCAGCTGACAACATGGTGATGGCTGTTTTCAGAGCATAGCTTGGATTTGGAAAAGTGTTAGCCAGCTGGCAGGCAGCTGAATAGTGTGGAGCTGAGTGAGACAGGGGTGATCTTTGGCAGCTTGGTGGAAATAGCGGTAAGAGATTGAGCGAGCTCTGGCAGAGCTCTTGAGAAGGAACAAACCTGTTTTATTTAAAATTACAGGCAACACTAGGTGGTATGGGAAGATACGTTAAAGAGTTTTTTTCTGTTATTATGCAACTTCTACATATACCAGAAAAGCTGTTTAAGACATTTTACATAAAACAAACCCTTAACAAATGTGTATGAAACTCATTGACTTTAATTATACCTAAAAATGTTTAAGAAGTTTTTATATGAGACAAATCCTTATATAAATATGTATAGAACTCATTGGCATTAATTATGCTTTAGAATAAATTTATCCTAGGTATATGACTGCATTGTTAGAATGCTTTATTGGCATGAACAAAGTCAATGCTTTGAACCCCAGAATCACATAACGTGAATATGATATCTAATGATATTAATTTCAGCCCTCTAGAGGTGAAAGTAGGAAGATCAGAAGTTCAAAGTCCACCCCAGTTAATCATAAGGTAAATGTCAGACTGAACATCAAATACAAAAAGGAAGAAAAAAATTAAAGGAACCCCATTTGATTCTCATTCAATCACTCAGAATTACTACTTGGGAATGAGTTTTCTTCTTCCTCCTCTTATTTTCCATCACAATCACCAAAAACGTTCCCTATATACTAGCTTATATATTCAGAGATTTAATGCCAGACAGGACAGAGGTAGGTATCTTACTGTTAGTTTTGTTTACTTTGGCTGCTGTGGCACTCAAACGTATTATTATCTCATGCCCTCGCTCTAGCATTTTGCTTTGTAAATGTCTGGCTTCCTTCCTTATAGTCACCAAATTGCTACTGTTCTACTCTATTTTGTAATAGAATAGCACACAGATTTAAAAAAATGGGTGTAAAAAGCAGTCGTTGTAAATTTCTGATAATAGAATAATATCCATAGGAGAGTCAAATTGTCAATCTTGTTTAAAAATTCAAGACTTAATGCATGTTACTGCCTGAACAATAAACTTCATTAGAGGACAGAATAACTGACACTGAAAATTATATAAGCCAATACATAATGAAAATTATCTAGTTTCTAATTATGCAAAAAAGTAGCTAGATACATGCACTTAAATTGGTAACTTATTTTACCAAGCAATAACATGTTATACAATAGTGTCAGGTGAATTTTATTTTCAAATTTTTATTAGCTATCTTTCCTCATGGAACATAGGTAGATTTTCTTCATACTTTGTAAGATGCAACTAACATAATAAATACTTGGCTCATTTCTCAAATGGTGAATATTTTAATACTTACATCTTAGTTATAAATTAAAATATAGTGTAGTGAATATCACATCATATAGCAAATGTCCATTTGCATTTGTGTAGGTTTAGCTTTAGAATAAATTATTTGAATTGTAATTGCTGGATTAAAAGAGATGTGCATTTAAATTTTTAATACTGCTTTAAATATATAAATTTGATTTTATACTTGTAACATGTCTAATTGCATACTAGATATAAAAGATCATTTCCTGTTTCCAGTGGAAATGCTCCATAGTTTTTAGGATAAACATATGTTGTTAAACATGAAACATAGGCTAGCAAAGCAGGTAGGCTGACTTCAGACATTCACCTCTTCCTCAGTTCCTCCATACAAAATCTGCTAGTCTCACTGTAGTTCTGCAGCCTAAACGTCCCTGTCCCTCTACTCCTATCTCCTGTGGAATCTACAGATCTTCCCCTCATTATCCTCTTCCCTCTATTCATTGTTCTATCACAGCCCCCAACTCCAAGCAGCACTTTTTCCTAGCCAACAAGCTACCCATGCAAGGAAAGCAGGTAGGCTAACTGCAGATCTCCACTGTTAGAGGGTGGCTCCTCCATTTCTGTCTTCATTATTGATCCTTAATATGAGTTTAAAAATTAACTTCATAATCTAAAAATAGAAGGGCCACCATTCTTCCTTTTACTTTTTTCTGTGACCTTGATATTTGATTTTCTTAATTAAGGTGATACTTATGTTCTCATTGTTCAAACTGATTTTCAAATCAACAGGCCACAAATATCTTCTTACAACTAGGTTGATGTGAAATGAAATGTTGTACCTTTGACTTTAGAAAAGTGGGCTTTCTGAAACTGGCCAACCACAATGACTATAAGAACTTTAGACAATGTATTTGTGCTAAGTGCTAACAGCCAAAAGTTCTGCTTTTGTATTGAGATTTACTTGCTCACTAAGGTAACTATAAAAAATTCTCCCCAGTGCAGCTAAGGGATACTTCTTTCTACACCCATAAAAAGCAAGTTGGCATGGCTGTAATGAACTTGCTTGCTTTGCACCACTTCTGTCTCTGATAGTGTTTGGATCTCAACTCAGACATTATAACAGTTATTTATCCATTTCTTCCTCCAGACCCCTCCACCACACTAGCTCTGTAATATAACATCTACTCTAGGTTTTACTGACCCCTGTATTGTTGTATGATATTTAATAACTCTATTTTTTTATTATGACCCAGCCAGGCCCCTAATAATGGAGTCAGAGTCCTATGGATTTATTTAATTACCTTAGTACAATTACTGGGCAATTACCTCTAAACTACATTTCTACACTAGACTGGCTAACTCCTAACTGTACTCACTTGCTATTTGAGTCCCACTAGGGTTATTTCTGCTCCATACATCTATTCTTGGGGGCGGGGAACACTTCTCTGGTCAATCCTGTGTAATAGAGTCCTCCTGCTCTTTCTCTCTTCTTTCTCATTTTCTCTCTAGTTCTCTCTCCAGCTCTCTCTCTCTCTCTCTCTCTCTCTCTCTCTCTCTCTCTCTCCCCTTCTCTTTCCTCTCTCTCTCTCTAACTCTCTCTCTGTGATCCTCAGTTGAGTAAATGAAGACTCCCCAACCTCTATTCTCCCCAGTAATTGACTGTGCCCACTTTTGTTTGACCAATAGCTTTAAATTGGGGAGAAAGTTCTACACAACAAAGGTTGGGGGACATGAAATTCACTCCTCTTGGAGCAACCAGATCTTGGGGTTCAGAATTTAGCATTTGAATACACAGCTTCAGATGAACTCCAAGACACTTGCCCCAGTCTTACATGAATCCTATAGATCTTCTCCTTCTAACCTCCATCCTTGTACTTGTTACTTTATCCTAATCCCCAACTCCCTGATTACCCACAGGCCATTTCTGAGGAGTCAGGTAGGCTGACTGTAGACATTCCCCACTCATTCTGTTTCTCCAAGTACAGTTCCCCAGTCTCATTCCAAACTTTATAGCAAGCCTTTTGGATGATCTCTATTCACCCACTACCCTTATACCAAGGAGACTAAATAAGTAGATCCTGACAGAACACTCCTTTACTATCTCTTTTGAACTTCATCAGAACCCTAGACTTTCCCCATTCCTAAGGATCAGCTCCAAATACCTATTTACTTGGAGCCCCCAGTAGCCACAGCTATCAGATCCACAAAAATCTCCCTACCAGGCAATACACAGCCAACATATTCTCATAAAAATCAGAGAGAAAACAGAAAACAAGGGAAAAATACACCCTCCCACAACAAAGACATGACATAACCAGTTATCAACACTTAGAGCTATAATCTTCCCAATCACTGGTACATAGATGTCACCTTAAATACACAATCAATAATGGCCTGAACAATATGTCTCCACTGAGCCCAACAATGCTACCACAGCAGGTTCTGAATATTCCAACATAGCTGAGGTGCTCGTGCATGTGTGTACATATGTACACATGTGATATGTGCACACATATGTACACATGTGATATGTGCACATGCACACACACACACAGACACACACACAGACACACACCTTAAAATAACCTGTTTAAATATTATAGAGGTCTTAAGAAGGAAATTAATAAATCACTTAAAGGAATCTAGGAAAGCACAGAAAGTGGGAAGAAATAAACAAATCCATTTAAGGAATTCAAGAAAACACACAGCAAAAATTGTGGGAACAAATGAATAAATCCCTTAAGGAAACTCAGGAAAACACAAACAGTGAGATGAAATGAATAAAACTATTTCTGTCCCCAGAGGGAAAATAGAATCAATAAAGAAAATCAAATTTTCAGGAACTTGGGGGATAAAAAGAAATTGGGAAAGAGTTACAGAGGCAAGTTTGACCAAGAGAATATAAGATATAGAAAAAGAAGGAAAAAAAAGAGAAAAAAGATGGAGGGAAGGGTATCCTCAGGACAGTGGACACTCTCAGTTTGTACCTCCTGCCACCTGGCCTGGGCTGTTGGGGCACATTCAACTGAAATGGAGAGGCTTGTGTTTGACACATTACCATGCTCTACAAGAAAGCCCAGCATGCATGACTCTCCTGGTTTCCCCAGCAGTATCATGAGCCAGGCCATGTTTTCTGCTGCTGAACTGGGTGAAGATCATGTCTCCTGTTATCTTTGTGGTATCCTTCACTGGGTCCCTGCCCCACTAATGTACAACATTCTCAACATCAGAAAGTCACAAGTCGGGCTGGAGAGATGGCTCAGCGGTTAAGAGCACTGACTGCTTTTCTGAAGATCCTGAGTTCAAATCCCAGCAACCACATGGTGGCTCACAACCATCCTTAATGGGATCTGATGCCCTCTTCTTGTGTGCCTGAAGACAGGTACAGTGTACTTACATATAATAAATAAATAAACCTTTAAAAAATAAAAAAAGAGTAACAAGTGCCCCTGGGTTTAGAAGAAAAATAAATAAACCCTGGAAAGCAGAACTCTGTTGGAGGTTCTGTGGAGCAGATGGAGGCATCCTATAAGAAAAATATGGCTCTGGGTTATACCTGCTGTTCTCCCCTTTCAACTAGTTTGATGGTAATTCTGTGAAGGGGCCTTCAAATCAATGAGAGCTAGATTGCAAATTTATTTCTTCACTTCCTAGTTGTTGCTAGTCTTTAAAGATATAATTATTCCTTCTCTGCCTTTCTCATCATCAAGATAATGAGAATGATAATTGTTAAATTATGAGTTGTGAATGCAGCACAGTGGGTAGATTATTTGCCTAGGAAGCATGATGTCTATGTTTGATAAGTTTTGTAGTAGTAGTAAAATCTCAGACCAACTATCCTAGCCTGTTTTGTTCTGAGAGGTTGCCTGGGATATGGTACTTGGGTGTTGTGTCTGGGAAATTACCAAACTGACCTGAGTTGGTCACACTAGCAATCTGTCACATAGAACCCTGGTGGTGGTAAATGCTTCTTTCCTAGAGAGAAATGATGGTGTTCTACAAAAATGCATGTGAATATGGGCTTCCATTTCTTCCTGCTGTCTCAGTTTATACTCTGGGTTCACCTTAGATTTCAATATTGTTTCTTAAGGAAAGGAGGTAAGCTATACTTTACAACCAAGTTAAGAACAACCAGTCTGCTATGACCATCCTTGAATGGTTTCCCTCTTAGTATTGTATCTGCATTGCTGAATGTCTTGTCCTTAGAATGTAAGTGAGCCCTGTGAATCCACAAGGAAGAGATTCCCACAGTATTCAACTTAAGCCATTTTCCTTTCATGCTTCATACCAGACTGGTACCTCTTAAGGGCAGACAAACCCTCAGCTTGATAGAAGGCAGTGAATAAATATAACACTGTAGGAATAATGGAAAGGGAACTCTCAGACTCTTGAGTGTTTCACAAGGATATGAGATGGAACAGCCTCATTCATCCATTGGGAGAACTCAGTTTATCATTGTGTCCTGAAGATGTGGTCAATAGACCTGGTACTTGGCACAAAGGAAACCTTCCATGAACAGACATTTAAATCTAAAATATTGATGGATGTCCATGTTCTTATTTTAAATGTATTCATTCACCTTTTTGTCAGCATGTAGTCCAAGGGATGTGTGAACTCCTTAGAAGGCCTTTACTGTAAAAAAAATCATAAGATCTCTACTCAAGTTCTGCTCCATCTCTGTGCTACTAATAAGACTATGGACTACTAACTTATCTGTCTGAACCTTGTATATTGACCTATATAGTGACAGGAGTCATCATTTTCTATAATTTTATATGACTACATTAGTTTTATTAGACATGTTCATTTTGAAAATGGTAAACACATATCTACTACTATCTACCATGCTAAGTTAGTAGGAGCCTTTTATTGTTGATATTGGTCATTGTCCATATCAGTAGCTTCATCTGCTACCCATTTTTTTTTTGCGGGGGAGTTTGAGACAGGGTTTCTCTGTAAAGCCCTGGCTGTCCTGGAACTCACTCTGTAGACCAGGCCAGCCTCAAACTCAGATATCCACCTGCCTCTGCCTTCCAAGTGCTGGGATTAAAGGCATGCACCACCACTGCCCTGCAACTACCCATTTTTTAACTTTACAATTTATATGCAATTTATTTTCCAAGAACAAAGCATAGGATTTATTAATCTGACTATCTAGATTACATTCCAAGTTTCAGAACTTACTGTTCACTTTTCTTAGTCTGAGTCTGTTCATTTGTAAAGTAGACACTATGATAGCTGTCATACACTTTTGTATTCACAATCAAGTGACATGTCATCGGTTATATACAAGCCACTATAGGAAAGAAATTCACAATACTACTGAAATGTGATCCCAGGACCCTTGACTCTTCAACAAGATATGAACATGAGCAATTGAAGTGCTCCACAGGCAGCTACCCTATCAGTATGAAGATCTTCACCAGATTGCAAGCAAGATACCTCAAACATGAGGATAGCTAGAGTTGGCTAGATCCACTATTCTCAACCTGACCCCATAAAGACAGCTCCCCCACCAACAACCCTAGTAAAAATTTATTACCCTGACAGTTATCAGGCTTCACTCCTCATTTGACAATATGAGGTTCTCCCCAAAATACCCTAGAGTCCCTCAGTATACAGATAAAGCATTTTCAAACACCACTGCCCTGATCTATAATATTGAAATAGAAGCAGTCATTAACCCTTGGTCCTGTGAAGGTTCTATGCCCCAGTGTTGGGGATTGCCAGTGTCAGTAAGCAGGAGAGAGGGTGGGGTGGTGAGCAGGGGGAGGGGGAGGGAACAGGGGATTGTTTTTGTTTTTTTTTTTTATTTTTATTTATTTTTATTTTTTTCTTTTTTTCAGAGGGGAAACTGGGAACAGAGATATAGTATGACACGTACATAAAGAAAATATCTAATAAAAAAAACTACAAAAAAAGTATCACAATATAAAAAGCCAAGGGACTTATGTCTTCAGTTTAGAAATCTACTGGATTTTCAGAGAATACTTAATGCCAACTGAAGTGGAAACTTACTGGTTCTTTGGAATGTCAGTTGTGTTGGATGGTTTCTTGCTGGGTCAAACACATGAAGGAGTATTGTCCCGAAGTGGACACAGGTGAAAGGCTAAGGCAGACTAATGAAGGAACTGAAGCAGATACAGGTGAAAGGATGTTCTGCTAAAGCAAGCAAATTTGCTACGTCTGTGGACTCAGGCTAATTGGTAGAGTGATATCAGCTGAGACAGATGTACACACTAAGGCAAGATTTATGGAGAACACATGATGTTTGGAAGGTGTATAAAAAGGAATCAATGGACAATCACAGAGACTGAGCTTGCCTTCCTTATAGAGCTAGCTTTTCAATGCTTGTTGGTCTCACATCTTCAGTGATCTTTGCTTCACTGAGAGAGGCACAAACAAAAACTTTTCCTC
This sequence comes from Mastomys coucha, assembly GCF_008632895.1. Taxonomy (NCBI): domain Eukaryota; kingdom Metazoa; phylum Chordata; class Mammalia; order Rodentia; family Muridae; genus Mastomys; species Mastomys coucha. The sequence continues at coordinate 90,110,450 of NC_045030.1, forward strand.
ATGTTCCTGTTGGCTCTGGTCCCTCCTTCTGACTTGTGCCAAGGCTGAATCCTGGCTGTCTCTGCTAGGTAGTATCATCACTGCTGATCATGTTTGCTATCCCAACTCTACTGAACTGAACTGCTGGTGTATCAGTGAAGTGTTTGAGAGTAGATCTACCTGCCTGCTGCAGCTAACCTGTGAACTGAAGTAGCGATTTCTAGACAACTCAGATGAGGGGAATTGCTCCAAAGAATCTTTCTAAACAGGTCCACTTCCTACCACCATCCTTTCTTTTCCACTACCTCTGGTGGTTGGTAGGCTACAATGGAGGTTAAAGCATTTAAGAACTATTACTAAAAATAGGATTTGAAAAATTAAAGTTATAGCCAATACTCCTTAAATTAGTTTTCAAAATAGAAGTAGAAGGAACGGTGCCCAATTTATTTTATGAGGCTGCAGTTACTTGATGCATAAACAATGTAAAGACTCAACAAAGAATTACAGATCAATTTCCATTATAAATAAAGATGCAAAACTAATCAGTAAAGTGCTTGCAAACTGAACCCAAGAACACATCACAAGATCATCCACTATGACCAAATAGGTTTCAGCTCAAACAAGTAGGGATGGTCCAATATACAATGTCAATAAAAGTAATCCACCATATAAACAAACTGAAAGGCAATCACATGATAATCTCATTAGATGCACAAAAAGACTTTGAAAAAAATTTATTCACCTTCATAATAAAAGTCCAGGAGAGAGCTAGGTGGTGGTGGCACATACCTTTAATGCCAGCACTCGGAAGACAGTGGTAGATGGATCTCTGAGATTGAGGCCAGCCTAGTCTACCCAGTGACTTCCAGGACAGATATATGTATGTATATATTGAGACCCTGTCTCAAAACAAATAATCAAAAAAGAGACCTGGAGAGATTATGGGGACACTGGACATATCTTAACAACATAAAGACAGATTACAGTAAGCCCATAGCCAGAATCAACTTTAATCACTTAAAGTCAGGAACAAAACAAGGTTGTCCAATTTTTCCATATCTATTCAAAAAAGTACTTGAAGTCTTAGGTAGAGCAATACAACAACTGAAGTTGATCAAGGGGAGTATAAATTGGAAAGGAATAAGTGAAAGCATATTTATTTGCCAATATGATAGTATACATAAGTGACTCTAAAAATTCCACTGGGGAAATCCTCCAGCTGATAAACACTTTCATCAAAGTAGATGGATATAAGATAAACTCAGAAAAATCTGTTCCCCTCCTATATACAAGTGATACATGGACCAAAAAAGAAATAAAGGAAATAATGTTTATCAAAATAGCCTTAAATAATATAAAATATCTTGGGGTAACTCCAAACACACAAGTGAAACACTTATAGGATAAAAACTTTGTTATTGAAATAGAAATTTAAAGAAAAGATATCAGAATGTAGAAATATCTCCAATGCTCAAGGATCTGTAAGAATAACAAAGTAAAAATTGGACATACTACCTAAAGGAATTTACAGCTATGGAGAAATCCCTATCAAAATTCCAACACAATCTTCACAGATCTTGAAAAGAGTATTCCCAGATTCATATGGAAATAAGGAAGAAAGAAACAAACAAAGAAACAAAGAAACAAAGAAACAAAGAAAGAGAAAGAAGGAAGAAGAAGAAAAAAGAAAAAGAAAAAGAAAAGGAAAAGGAAAGCTAGTATGCCTAAGCAACACTGAACAATAAAAGAATTGCTGGAGGTATCACTCATCATCCTTGATTCCAAGTCATACTACAGAGCTATAGTAATAAAAACATCATAATATTGGCATAGTAACAGACATCTTGATCATTAGAATTGAACTGAAGACCAAAATACAGGTCCATATGACTATGGATTCATAATTTTTTTATAAATAAACAAAAATATACACTAAAAAGGAGACAGCATCTTCAACAAATTATCTTAATTAAACTAAAATTTTCCATGTAGAAAACTGCAAATAAATCCATAATTCTCTCTGTGCACAAAACTCAGCTACAATTGGATTAAAGAGCTCAACAAAAAGCCAGATACATTGAACTTGGTAGAAATAAAAAAAAGAAATATAGCCTTCAACTCATTGGCATAGGAGAAGACTTTCTCAATTGAACAGCATTAGTACAGACAATAAGTCATAAATGGGACATCACGAAATTAAGAACCTTCTATATGGCAACATACACCTTCATTTGGACAAATTGGTAGTCTATAGAATGGGAAAAAATTGCCAACTCAACATATGATAAGGGAATAATATCTAAAATATATAAAGAACTCAAGAAATAAGATATCAAATAAAAAAACAAATAAACAACCCATAAATAATCTGATTGAGCTAGATGATTCAAAGACCTACTAAAGAATTAAATATAACTAGCAAAACAATGTCAACAGTATGGTGCTTAACGGAATTCTGCTATACTCATAGATTTGTGTGTAACCCAATTGTCGTCAGGACAGTTTCATCCAGCAACTGATGGAAACAGCTACACAGTCCCACAGTCAAACATTAGGCAGAACTTGGAGAAACCTGCTGAAGAGAGGAAGTGGAGGTGACTGAAAGTTCCAGAGGGGTCAAGGACACCACAAAACAAAACCCACATAATCAAGAAACCTGGACTTATAGGGAATAAATGAGACTGCTTTGAAAATCATAAAACCTGCATTGGTCTGACTTAGGCCTTCTGCAAATGTTATTGTTGTGTAGCTTCATGTTTTGTGACACTCTTAGCAGAGGAAACAGGGGCTATTTCTGATGCTTTTGCCTACTTTTAGGACCCTTGTCTTCCTACTGGATTGTCTTCTCCAGACTTTATTTGAGGGGGGGTATAATTATATGGCAACTTGATACATCATATTTGCTTGATATACCTGGGAGGCCTGTGCTTTACTGAAGGGAAACAGGAGGAGTAGTACAGGAGTAGGGAGGAGGTGGATGGATGGAGGAGATAAGGCTTGAATGGAGGGAGGGAAACTGGGGCTAAGATATAAAATATGATACAATAGATTATTGAAAAAAAAAGAAAAGAAATTTGGACAAATGGGAAAAATGGGGGGCTACAAATCTAAACAGATAAGTCTTAATAGAAGTTTCGCAAATGCCTGAAGAAACATTTACAGAAATGTTCAATATCCTTAGCTATCAGGGAAATGCAAATCAAAACAACTCTGAGATTCTATGTTATACCTGTCAGAATTGTCAAGATAAAAACACAAATGTCAGTTCATGCTGACAAGGATGCAGAGTAAGGACAACACCCATCTATTGCTGTGGGGAGAACGGATGTTTACAGCCATTATGGAAATCAATATTGTGGTTCCTTAGGAATATGTAAACCACTCTACCTAAAAATCCAGCTATAATATTCTTGTGCACACACTCAAGAATGAAGTACCCTGTGGTACTTTATTGTACCACAAGAACAGTTGCTCAAACATATTTGTTGCTACTCTACTCATAATAGCCAGATATTGAAAGTAAACTATATGCCTCACAACAGAAGGATGAATAAAGAAAATATAGCACATTTATGCAATAAAACATTACTCAACTATGTAAAAATAACGTTATGAAATTTTTAGGCAAATAGATGGAAGTAAAACATTATTTTGAGTGAGGTAATACAGAATCAGAGATATAAATATGTTATTTATTCATGGTATGTAGATATCAGCCATTAAATAAATGATAGTCAAGCTCTAATCCAAAAGCTCAGAGAGCTTAGGTATAGAAGAAAGGACTAGGGTAGACATGTAGATTACCCTAATAAGGAAAATAGAAGAGAATTTATGTATGGAATAGGGTGGGGAGTGGAATAGGAGAATCAAGTTGCAAGGAAGAAAGATGAATTTGAGGGACAGACTATGAGAGCTGACAGCTAGAATTGATGAGCACTTGAAGGGTGATATGTAAACCTGATCCAGTGGAAACGTTCTAAAATATGTGAAGGAAATTATAATGAAGCCTACAAGTAAAGAGGAAGATGGAGTAGCAATTTGCCATATCTTGTATACAAAGTACTGGGACTGGGATGTGTGTGTGTGTGTGTACAGGAAAGTATGCCACAGGCTACCAAAAGAAAATCACCAATTCCAACACGACCACAAATATTTTGATCTACAGCTTGTCCTGCTATGTCAAAGATGGCAAAAAGCATGCGAGTATAACCAACCAATGCCTGACTTGACTTACATCCCACTCTACAAAATTAAACCCATGATAAACATAGCTTGGGTGACTGAGAACCAGAGCCCAGAGACCTAGGATAAAACCAAATACTACTTTTCTTAAAAACAAAGAAAATTTGTAGTAATGAAAATTACCTCTAATGATATTAGGATTTACTCATAAATCAGTTCCCTATTCATCATCATCAGAGACTTCCTCCGGGAGTAGATAGGAATAGATTCAGAGACTGACAGCCAGAAATTAGGTAGGTAGAGAGAGTCAAAAAGAGATGTCTCCATGAAAGTGCTCCCTTTTGAGCTCAGGGAACCTTGTAGAAAAGGAGGCAGTTAACAGTATAAGAGCCAGAGAGGAGGGAGGATACCAAGAGAACATGGCACTCTGAATCAAATACACAAGGAACATATGAGCTCACAGACATTGAAGCATCAAGTGCAAGACATACATGGGTCTGCATGAGGTACTCTACACATAATAATATAGATTTTAGTATGTAAACAACTGAGTCTCTGATTATTGTGCCTTCTTGTGGGGTCTTTTCCTTCTATTGGTTTGTCCTGTCCAACTTCAATATGATAGTTTTTACTTTATCTTACTATATTTTACTATATTTGTTGTCTTATTTTTATCCTTTAGAAACTTGTTTGTTGTTTTACTTTTATCTTTTAGAAGCCTGTATTTTCTAATGAGAGGTAGAAAGAAAGTGTATCAGGATATGAGGTGAGGTATGGTAGAACTGGCAGTACAGGGAAGGAAAACTGTAATCAGGATACATTTATGAGAAAATAATCTATTTCTAATAAAAGGAAATTAAATGAAATGTAACTTTTATTTCAACTGGACTTTTTTGTAAAACAAAAAGGGAGCATTCTATAGGTACCAAAGATAATACATTGCAGGGATAGCTTATATAATTCCGAGAACTAGAAGTTGTTAGCGTATTAGTCTTTTGTACTAATCCTTTAGCCTAGTTTCTCCCAATCTTTTGATATGTGTCTCTATTCCTCATAACAATGTGAGTATTCCTCTGATTCTGTAGTTCCCCAGAGTGGACTGAATTGTATTTAATTGTTTGACAAGTGGTATGAACATTTTTGGGGGGAGGGCTCAGATTTATACAATTTTTATGGGCAAGGGTCTGTATTGAATTATAGAACAGCAAGTCACAAACTTAATACATACAATGTCATATTCCTTGGGAAACACCATATTAGATGGGGCATTAACCTGTGTACTGATTGTACCATTTACACAATATCTATTATATATTGTACTGAGTGATATTTGACCTCAAGTAGATGATAAAGCCGACCCTGGCTTCTGTGTACTTATGTAATACATGTAAGGCGCATTGGTTATAGAGTGGCATGCCTTTGAAGTGCACCAAAACAGGGGGAAGACTTGAGATAGTTGATAATCTCTATGAGGTCATTTATACAGTTTCACACATATTAGCTTTTGTAATGACCAAATGGTCATTAACAAAAAGGTAGATTCTGTAGCGGGTTAGATATTTGATTTTGTTGGTTGTGTCATAAACTTCAGAAGAGATTTGCTTCTAAGAAACATTGGAATGTTAAGAAAATCCCAAATTATCCAACTGTAACATTAAGTGCCCTAGAATTTTGGGGAGAAGTTAACTTCAGATACAATAAAATTCCCCAAATTCTTTGCCCCATACTTTTAGTGTTGGCCCTTCCACATCACTACAGTGTACTTCTTCTAAGTCAGCATTAGGAAAAATATAACTTAATGAAAATTCTAGTTTTCCTTTCCTTCCTTCATTCATTCTTTTGTTCATTTGTTCCTTCCTTCTTTCCTTCTTTACTCTATTTTACTCCACCTTAATCTTGTTTTTCTTTTAGTGATGTTGAAGATCAGCCCAGGGCTTTCCACATGCTAGGCAAGCATTCTACTACTAAGATACAAAGGTCTATTCTTAATTCAGCCAATTGTGCTTACAAGGCATTTCATCTTTTCCAGTAAGTTTCACCCAGAACAATCTTGATTTGGTCTATGATTCATAAACACATCAACAAAAGTGCCATACCATGTCACATAATAAAGATGTATCACATTAGTGATATCCCATTACTTTACCCATGTTTTATTCTTTAGTCACAGAATAAATAAGTCACATGTTCTGCTTATTCTGCTAGAAGAACAGATTATACGCAGGCTTGAAACTAAAGAATATAAATGAAGCAATTCAGATTAGAATATGTCTACCATACACTATAACAGCCCATATGCAAATATATTTAATCCGTACATGATTAAAACCAAGTATTTCAATAGTGTGTTAAGGAGATAGCTTCATTACTTGATCATTGAAATATTGTTTATGTCAGCCATAATTTGAAAATAAGCTAAGATTTCATCAATAGAAACACGAATAAGAGAAATATGGTATAAATGTGATATTACCTCATCTCAGAGATGCCACTCAAATGATTCCAGGTCTCTATCTGAATTCTCTCTCCCTCTATCCTCCCCAAACTTGATCAGTTCTATTCCCCTCCTCAACTCCTTTCCCATCCAGTTCTCTCCTTCCATTTACTCCAGATAACTATTTTATTTCCCCTTCTCAATGAAACTCAAACATCCTCCCTTGAGACCATCTCGTTACTTAGCTTATTTGGGTGCATGGATTGTAGCATTGTTATCCTGTTTTTTGACTAATATCTACTTATAAGTGAGTACATATCATATATGTCTTTCTGGGTCTGGGTTACCTCACTTGGAATAATCTTTTCTAGTTTCATTTATTTGCCTGTAAATTTCAATATGTAATTTTTTCAATAACTGAGTTATGTTTCATTGTGTAAATGTACCATATTTTTAAGATACATTTTCAGTTGAGAGACATCTAGGTTGTTTTCAGTTTTGGGCTACTATAAACATACTTGAGCAACTGTCCTCAAGTGACCTTGAGATCTTATGTTGGAGCATCCTTTGGCTATATGATCAAGAGTGATATCAGTGGGTCTTGAAATAGAACTATTCCCAATTTTCTGAGAAAAAAACTAAATTGTTTTTCAAAGTGGTTGTACAAGTTTTCACTCTCATAAGCATTGCAGAAAAGCATCCCTTGCTCCATACCATTGCCAGCATGCATTGTCACCTGAGGTTTTGATCTTAGTCAAACTTAGTCTGACTGTTATAGGATGGAACCTCAGGGTCATTTTGATTTGCATTTCGCTGATGACTAAGAACATTGAACATTTCTTTAAGTGCTTCTTAGCCTTTAGGGATTCCTCTGTCAAGAATTCTTTGTTTAGCTCTGTATCTCATTTTCAAAATTGAGTTATTTGGTTTGTTGGTATCTATCAGGTTCCTGGTTGTAATGTTTGTAAAGACCTTTATTCATACTGTAGGCTGTAGTTTTGTCCTTTGCCTTACTGAAGCATTTCCAATTTATTAGGTATCATTAACCTAGAATAATGGGAACCCCCAGGAATCTATGAGGGTGTCCCTAACTAAGAACCCTAGCAATCAGAGATATGGAACTTGAAATGTCCACCTCCTGTAACCAGGTCAAGACTTTCAGTGAAGAGATAGGGACACCAACCCAGTCACACACAAACACACACACACACACATACACACACACAAATTGACCCACAATTTTTTCCTGCCTACAAGATGTACAGAAATAAAGACAGAGCAGAAATTTGAGGGAATGGCCAAGCAATTACTGGCCCAACTTGAGGACCTGCCAGGAAAAAGAGACCACCCATGACACTATTAATGCTATTCTGCTATACTTGCAGACAGGAGTCTATCATAACTGTCCTCTGAGTGTCTTCACTGAGAAACATGATGTAAACAGATGCAGAGGGCCTCAGCCAAACATTAGATGGAGCTCCAGAAATTTTCTGGAAGATGTGAAAGAAGGATTGAAGGATCAAGAGAGATCAAGGACAGTATAAGAAAACCTATAGAATCAACTTCCCTGGGCCAATGAGATACTACTGAAACTGAACCACCAACCAGAGATCATGCATAGGACTAACCTAGGGCCCCCTACACATCTGTAACAGATGTGCACCTTGGTCTTCATATAGGACTTCTAATAGTAGGAGCAGGGGCTGTATGTGACTCTGTTGCCTACCTTTGGATCCCTTTCCCCTTACTGGGTTGTGTTGCCTAGCCTCAATAGAAGAAAATGTCCTTAGTACTACTGCAACTTGATATGCCAAGGCAAGTTGATATCCATGGGAAGGCTCCCCTTCTCTGAAGAAGGAAGGGAAGGTGAGAGAGAAGAACTGGGAGGAGAGGAGGGAGTAGAAGCCATGGGTGGACTGCAAAGTTAATAATTAATTAATGAAAAACAAAAATCTCAAAACAAAACCAAAATATTAAATGGGATATTACTCACTCATGAACTAAAGAAATACTGTAACTCATAATTATATGAGTAAATCTACATTTTGTAAGATGATGTAAAATAGGCATAAAAAACTATTACATGATCTCATTTGTATGTAGATTCTAAAATTGGTAAATTCCTAGAAGAAGAAAGCTAAAAAAAAAAAAAGATGTCAACACTTGGAAATTGAGAGTGTAAAAGTTCAGGAAGGAGACATTTGACTAATAAAAGTTTGATGCAGGCTATTGGTTTTGCTGTATACTGCTTTTAATATGTTTAGGTATGGGCCTTGAATTCCTGGTCTTTCAAAGAATTTTACCATGAAAGGGTATTGAATTTTGTCAAATGCTTTCTCAGAATCTAATGAAATGATCATGTGGGATTTTTCTTTGAGTTTGTTTATATAGTTGATTATATTGATGGATTTCTATATATTGAACCATCCCTGCATTCCTGGGATGAAGCCTATTTGATCATGATGGATGATTGTTTTGATGTGTTCTTGGATTTAGTTTGCAAGGACTTTATTGAATATTTTTGCATTAATATTCATAAGAAAAATTTGTCTGAAGTTCTCTTACTTTGTTGTATCTTTGTTTGGTTTAGGTATAAGTGTAATCTCAACTGAGGAAACTCCAATGGTCAAGAAGCACCAAAAAAATGTTGAACATCCTTAGTGATCAGTGAAACACAAATCAAAACAACCCTGAGATTTCCACCTTACACCAGTCAGAATGGCTAAGATCAAAAACTCAGGTGACAGCAGATGCTGATGAGTATGTGGAGAAAGAGGAACACTCCTCCATTGGTGGGATTGCAAGCTGGTACAACCATATGGAAATCAGTCTGGTGATTCCTTCAAAAATTGGATATAGTTTTACCTGAGGACCTAGTTATACCACTGCTGGACAAATGCTCAAAAGATGCTACAACATATAACAAGGACATATGCTCCACTATGTTCATAGAAGCCTTATTTATAATAGTAAGAAGCTAGAAAGAACCCAGCTGTCCTTCAGTAGAGGAATGGATACAGAAAATGTGGTACATTCACACAATGGAGTATTACTCAGCTATTGAAAACAATGACTTCATAAAACTCTTAGGCAAATGGATGGAACTAGAAAATATCATCCGGAGTGAGGTAACCCAATCACAAAAGAACATACATAGTATGTACTCACTTATAAGTGGATATTATCCCAAACACTTGGAATACCCAAGATACAATTCACAGACCACATGAAGCTCAAGAAGAAGAAAGACCAAAGTGTGGGTGCTTGGATCCTTCTCAGAAGGGGTAACAAAATACTCATGGGAGCAAATACGGAGACAAAGTGTGGAGCAGAGACTGAAAGAAAGGCCTTTCAGTGACTACCCCACCTGGGGATCCATCCCATATACAGACAAACCCAGACACTATTGTGGATGGCGAGAAGTGCATGCTGACAGGAGCCTGATATAGCTGTCTCCTGAGAAGCTCTGCCAAAGCCTGGTATATACAGAGGTGGATGCTCACAGCCAGCCATTGGACTGATCATGGTGTCCCCAATGAAGGAGTTAGAGAAAGGACTGAAGGATCTAAAGGAGTCTGCAACACTGTAGGAAGGAGAACAATATCAACCAGAGTTCCCAGGTTCTAAACCACCAAGCAAGGAGTACACATGGAGGGACCCATGGCTCCAGCCATTTATTTAGCAGAGGATGGCCTTGTAGGAGATCAATGGGAGAAGAGGCCTTTGGCCCTGTGAAGGATCAATGCCCCAGTGTAGGGGAATGTAAGAGTAGGGAGGCAGGAATTGGTTGGTCTGTTGGAGCACACCCTTATAGAGGCAGGAGGAAGTAAGATGGGATGGGGGGGGTGTTGTTGGAGAGAAAATCGGGAAAGGGGATAATATTTAAAATGTAGGGCTGGCAAGATGGCTCAGTGGGTAAGAGCACTGACTGCTTTTCTGAAGGTCCTGAGTTAGAATCCCAGCAACCATATGGTGGCTCACAACTACCTGTAATGAGATCTTTCGCCCGCTTCTGGTGCGTCTGAAGACAGCTACAGTGATTTACACTGGAGCAAGAGTGACTGGAGCAAGCATGGCCAGAGTGATCGTGGCCAGAGCAAGCAGGGCCAGAGTGGGGACCGGAGCAAGCTGGGCTGGAGCGAGTGGGTCCACAGAAGTTCTGAGTTCAATTCCCAGCAGCCACATACATGATGGCTCATGGCCATCTGTACAGCTACAGTGTACTCATGCACATAAAATAAATAAAATAAATCTTTAAGATGTAAATAAATAAAATATACAATAAGAAAATTGGAAAAAAGTTGTATGCAGGATAGATAAGCTTTTGAAATCTATGTCATAATATCATTGTTATTATTCATTTTGTCATAATTAATAATACATTTACAGTGGATTTTAAATATTCTAACTACAGAAGGATAAGTATACATGATTATGGATATGATAATAAACATGATATAATAATTCTGAAATATATATCAAAATATCACATTTTACCTATAAAAGTTATTTTATTTGCCTGCTATTTAGAAATATAAACAAAAATTCTAAATGAGCATAAAAAAATAAGGAAGCATAGGGAAATGCATAGTGGTATACTTCTATAATCCCATTATGAATGATGAGTGTGCTGGGGAATTCTGAGTTCAAGACCATCTTTGGATACAGAGCTAAATTATATTTCAAAACTCTACAAGAAGCATAGAGCTTCAGAGAGAGGCAGATACAGTGTCAAGGACAACACTGTATAATATGATTATAAATAAAGGAAATAATTTATACTAAAATATAAAAAGCTCTCAAGATAAACATCTTAACAACACTTAGCATAATAAGAATTTTCTCTTGACTCTCACAAACTCCAAAGTCCTCAGTGTATAAGAACACAGAACACTAATGTGATATAATAATAGCAATAATCTGAAGCCATGGAATAAAACACAAATCATTTCTGAAATATTAAATTTAGTATGTTCTCAATACTTGACTAAAAGCTCTTTCCTTAAAATCAAAATACACACATTTTTATGTCAAATTACTTTATGTTAACACTTAATATGTGTGAAAATGTGAGTTACCATCATTGTTGAATAAATATATCCTGTTTAATGTGTATTACTATAAAGAGGAAGAAAATAATTGTTGATATACTAGGGGGTAACATACATTAGAAGACAGGGTAAGGGCACTTTGTGCCCAGTATATGCTAATCTTTAGTAATCAAATCAACATGCTATTGAAATGGAATTACTTATAGTAGAATATGTATAAGCAATAGTGTTTTGTTTTTAAACTTCTTGTGACCTGCAAATAGAGTTATTGATTTGGGGAGGTCGACTCTTTGAGCTCATATAACCATTTTTCATGTCTTTTTTTTATATAACCCCTTTAACTTTTAATCTTTGTCAGAAAAAAATTGACTTGATAATCCTTGTAGAATACAAAATTGTTTGAGAGCATCAGAATTTTGTATACATTAGTCTACTTTTGTGTTTAATAGAGCATTTCAAACTACAAGTAAAAGATAAAGTTACATTTGGGAACGCTCAGAGTACTATAAGGACATGATATGTATCAGGAAAGAATAAGTGATTTGGAAATAGTCTATAGTCAGGGAATGTCATATTTGTCTTTTGTTTCTAATAAGGGCATGAAAAAACCAGGAAATGTGAAAATGCAATGTTCTTGAACAGCAACTTGTTATCCAACTTTCTATGTCTTTTCCTGCTTTTATTGGACTGCTCAGAAAACAGCCTTAGCATGTGGGAAAACAATATAGTTAAACATATCCAAAGTATGTTCTTCCTGATTTGGAAATATCTGGACACCTTTTACAATAATTTTGGCAAGAGTACAAGAAGCCAAGTTACAAACTCTCAATTATGTTTTTCTGTATTACAATTAATGAATTTGGCCTTTAAAAGTATTTATTGGCAAACATCCTTAGTATTAATTATCCTTCTTTCCACACTTCAGTCATAATCTTCCACCACCCTTCCTCACTAATCCCCTCCCTATTATTGCTATTTTTTCGTTTCATGGCACTTCTGATCTACTATCCCCTCTACCTTAGCACCTTTCTTCCCTGTCTACTAGTGAATAGTTCCTTTCTAGTGTCCTAGATTCTCCAGGTAATCCAAATTGCATTATGTAAAGAATTGATGCTTTAGCTCACATATGACTGAGGACATATGACATTTGTCTTTCTGGTTCTGAGTTGCCTCACTTAATGTAACGTTTCCCAAGTATCATCTTTCTATCTTCAAATTTAATAATCTCAGTTTTGTAGCTGGATAAAAATCCATTGTATGTACAAAATTCTCATTATCTACTCATATGTTATTATGTACCTAGTGTGTTTCCATGTCTTAGTTATTATGAATAGACCAGCTCTGACCATGGATAAATAGGCATGTCTCCACTAGGAAATAGAGTCATTTGGATATATATCCAGGAGAGATACAACTAGATTGGATGACAGATCTTTAGAAACTGCTAAACTAATAACCATAGTGGCTTCACCAATTTTCCTTCCCACCAACAGTGCATAAACATTGGCTCTCTGCCAGCAGTTCCAGGCTGAGAGGAGAGAACCTGGTCCAGCGGAGTCTCTCCAGGGATGAAGCAGAATGTTGAGTGTCACAGCTCAGATCTCTTTGGTCCAGAGAATAACCTCCCCAAGCTGGGAGTCTGTCAAAGCTGGAACTTGTTTAATTGTATCAATCTTTTGTTTATGAAGGCCTGAGAGAGAAGGTGTTTCTTTTTCTTTTTTTGCTAAGATGAGATGACGTAGGGAGAGGGGAAGGGTGATGAAGGGTATGGGGTGACTGACAGAGCCAAAAAAGTTATTCTACATCAGCAGTAGCTAGGCAAAGGCAGGCTTAAGCAGGTTGTGCTGAGTCACTCCAGTACAGAAATGACTGAGGCAGTTTTTAAAACTCGAGCCAGGCTCCGGTTTGTCTTCAAGGTCCAAACCAGTGCCAAAATGGGGCACAACACATGAAGATTTTCTATTCTGTATATCCTTCCCAGCATTTATAAGTACCTTCATATGAAAACAATTAACAGTAGGTGGCCCACAGGAAGGATAATGTTCCTCTAGAAGTCACACATTACCAAATAAAAATCCCAATATCAAGTGAATGATATCTCCTCTAAACTTGTTAGCTATAGGTTTCCTGGAGATGCTCCCAAAATAAAGGCTATTGGTGTTACTCTTGGTTGTACTCTTGGCCCTATTGCTGAAGATACCACATATTTTGTTCATAGGATATTGAGAAATCAAGTTGGTACTGATCAAGCAAGCTTCTTTGCTGGCTAAGACCAGAAGGTTCTAGGTAAGTTGTTTGTAGGGAAAAGTAATCAGCATTCTTAACAAGCTGTGATTCTATCATTTACAATAATCATCAAAGTGGTAACATATGCCTACTGGTGCAATAGTGGTATAAATATTGTGAGGATAACTAAATTCCTTCTGAGTAGATTTATTGCCCACTCAAGATTTATGGTATTGAAAATCTTTCCACAAACATGGTTGGGGAGCTTATAGGCACCAGGGGTGAATCTACTACTAATATTCTACTAACTAGACATGGTGTCAAATTACTCTATAAAATTATGTTTCTATCCACATAGATTAGTAGAGCCCTCAAAACTCTTTAGAGAAATTTCTTTGTTCAGTGCAGCGAGAATCTTAACATGGAAACTCACAATTGATCAAAGTGCAAATAATGCATGTCATTTGAGTGATAATCCACAAATGGAACGTCTATAACAATACTCTCCTGCTCCCAAAGCTCAAGAATTGTTACAGAATAGAGGGTGAAAAGACTGTAATAACCAAAGGAAGAACATTTTCTGAACAGGACACAGCTGCTGCCATACTTATGAATTCATGGAAGCCATGTTGTCTATACAAGCCAGTTATTTTTCTAGAATAGAGCAGAGAGGCTCCTAAGTCTCCACTCCTACCTGAGGAATTATTGACTCACTTCTGAGGGGGGCATAGTAAGTTTCTTTAAGGTTGTGACCCTAATAGGTTGAGCTGTGCATAGCCTCAGACTCATGGATATATAGGCAGCACAAATTGGACTTGTACTACGAAAAAATAACATAATATTGGAAAGAATGGGAAATTTAAAGCATATCTGCAAGAGTTAGTAGAAGAAATGGGGTATAAAAATGGGTTATAAATATGAACTTCTCAAAAAATAAATAAAATATTATATTGAGTAATTAGTTCCATAATTAATACTACATATATTAATGGATTCTGTGTGCTTTTGCAGTTTTATTTTATTCTATCATGGATGGTACATACCTGTTGATACACACAGGAACACGTTTGGAAACAATTTAAGACAATACATACTTCTATACACTACAATGTAATACAAACATAATCTTTTTTACAAGCTTCCAATATTCAAGAGAATCACTATATGGAGAATATTAACCCTGAGACACATTGTACTTTTCTTTTATTATTTATTTACATATTTATTGATGCTTCAAAACAGTGAAGAGCAAACCTAGGACTTTTGCACATAGTTTTAAGCCCATATTGCTTATGTTAGTATTTAATGAAAACTTTTCAATTCTACTGATTTACAGAATTTTATTGACACTGTCATTAAAACAATTTTAAGCTCTGTGATTATTTTTGGCTTCAATATTAAACCTTTCAGATGTGTTACTGGCCAGCAGTAACGTTATGGAATGGGTTACCTGGAGAAATGGAGTTAGAAAGAAGAGCAGCAGCAAGAGAGAGTTAGGGAAAGGACAGTGTTTCCACAGATATACCTGTCCACGTGGTTGGTTTACAAAATTAGATGGGAGTCGTGAATGCTCAGCCATCTTCCATATTTAATGAATCCTTTGTTCCCACCAACAGGTAGAATAAGTCAGGCAAAACCACAGCCCCAAGTATGTCAGCAATTAGCGACTTCCTTTTTTCTCTGTGGAGGTAGAGCTTCCGAATGTAACTGGTACCAGGTTGGAGGCGTGGCAAATAGCAGGAGATGGGCAGAGAGGTATGGCTATGAAAGGCAGGCCTCAAACCAGGAGGGTAACACAAATGGTCTTGATTTAATATTTTTAATATTAATGAAACTGAAACCCAGACTATTATTTTAACAATATTACCAACATTTGGAAAATATTCAGTTACATTTAATTTCTTGTTCCAAGCAATGCAAATTAAAGCATTTAAATAAAACATAGAATACCATCTTTTCTTCAAAACTTAGTGTTTTCCATGTATCTTCATAATCTCTCAAATTCTGGCATGGTACAAGGTACATAAAACTCACTTTCATTAATTCATTTTGGAGGATTTTTAATTGGTATGTTGCTTGGACCATGATAACCTTCTTTAGTTTTTAGAACATTGGTAGGCCTTGTTACCTGGATTTTACTGATGAAGAGTAAACACTTGGTATTAAGATTATAAAGCTTGTGCTTGTGGGCAGAGAAATGGATCTGTTGTTTAATGTACATATTATTCTTGCAAAGAATAAGAGTTCAGTTCTCTGCACCCATGCCAGTCAGCTCAAAAACACCTATAACTCCAGTCTCAGTAGATCATATACTTTCTTCTGAATTCCATTGGTACCTGCATTCAAGAGCACATATCCCAACTCAAACAACCACCATAAACATTTATATAAATAAAACTAATATACATATATTATTAAAAAATGAAACCTGTGGTTGATTGATATGAGTTTATCAGGAATTTTATGTAGTAGTAGGGAATGTAATTCCATGGTTGAATATAATCTTAGCATTTACAAGATTATGTGTTCAATCCTAATCAAATATACCTAAGCATTGGAGGAACAAATTTCAACTAAGAGAGGATTATGAATGAGGAATTCATTTAAGGAGACTGCCATGTGAATCTACTAAAAATTAATATGAGATTAAATAGACATTGATGGACTTCAGATTATTTAAGATTGATTCAATGCTACGTATTATGTATATATTATATGGACACAAACTATTTTAGGTGAAAAAGCAAAGAAATTGATAAATAAACATCAAGGCAGAGAAAATTGATATACCTTTCAGGAGGTGAGAGTACTTAGTGCCAAAAGGATATTTTAAAGCCCATCCATGTAAAATTTAATATATGCTTCTCCTATCTCATTCAATGCCTTCTTATACTTTATATGCTTTAAAAAATGCTAAGGAAAAAATTTGTAGGGAAGTAATTACAAAAGCTGAGGATGAAATTTTAGGGCAGTAATTATAATCATTTAGAATAGGACTGTGAGATGGATAAGTGTTAAAGTGCTTGCCAAGCAATCTGAGGACCAGAGTTCAGATCCCCTAAACTTATGTAAGATATTGGAGTGTTGAACTGGGCTGCCTATAATTCCAGTCTTGGGATAAGTGAACAAACTATTCCCTGAGCAAACTTTCTATTGAGATTTACAGAGAGGTTTATGTTTAGCTGAGAAACCTTGCTTCAATGAGTAAAGTAGAAGAGCAATTGAGGATGATATTCAACATTAACTGTAGGCCTCCACTTGCAAGAGAATATATATATATATATGTATATATATATATATATATGTGTATACCCATAAAAATACCTGTGCCACACATATGAAAAATTAATATACATGCACACACTTCAAACACACACATAAACGCACACTAGAGAGGAGTAGAATTTGGAAGAGACACTCTAGATTTACAGTTCCCTTGATTTTACTCATCATTATTAATTTTTTTAAACAAAGAGTGACACCTTCTGTTTGTACATTTGATCCTTTCTGGACATTTGGGATTCTGCAAACACATTGTGGAAAGAACAAGATAAAAAATTTATTGTATTAAAATTATAATAAAATAAATTCTGAAATTATGTCAAAAAATGAGGTTTTAATGACTCAGTAAGCCCAGAATAAGGCAAAAATCAGAGTAATTTATAAATACAAATTGTTTTAGGAATAGTCTGTGTTCATCATACAAAATTTATCTAGATGTTCTGTAATCATACAGTACTTGATATTATTAAAATAATTCACATAAAATGTTCTGTATTATAATTTCTAATACATAATTAAAGGAAACCTTCACAAGACAGAAAATTTATGATTAATGGACAAAATACATTTCAGTGTTGTTTATTGTCAAGTATAATAATTAGAATAACAGACAAATTTAACATAGTAGAAACAAAACAAAAATATATGAAGGGAAATTTTTTGCTTACAAATATAATATTAAATGTTTTCTCATAGTTAAAATAAGACTATTCATATTTCTAAGCTGTACTATGATTTTTCATTTATTACCTTAAAAATATTTAAACTATTTATTTTTCCTAAAACATAGACACTAGTAATGTAACAGAAGTCTTTGAAAAATATTAGTATATTCTCTTACTCAATAAAGGATGCTCCATTATTTGGGGAAAACAAGAAAATAATTTCAATAAGTTAAAATTTTCAATATGTATGCACAAATATCTAAATATACAGATATAAACATATAAAAAGTAAAGTAAAATTTATGCTAAAACAATGTAGAATATGTAATAAACAAGTAGTGACCTATTAAATCATATGTTCCTAAAACAAGGTAAGATATTAAATAGCGGGAGGTGGTGGCACACGCCTTTAATCCCAGCACTTGGGAGGCAGAAGCAGGTGGATTTCCGAGTTCGAGGCCAGCCTGGTCTACAGAGTGAGTTCCAGCCAGGGCTATACAGAGAAACCCTGTCTCGAAAAACCAACAAAAAAAAAAAAAGATATTAAATAGCAGTATAATTAAATTTATACAATGCATAATGTAATGTTAGGTGTTATATATAACTTTATATTCAGTATAGTACATAATATAAAATTATAACACAGTATATAGAACATGATATGCAATGCATTTGTGATACATAGAATGTTATATGCAAAATACAATACATTTTACATATTTTTACTTTTGAATTTATCATTTTTCATATTATTATATATTTTATTTATAAGTAGTATTTAAAATGATGGCATTTCTCTCACTTTCTCACTTACATATTATGGGAAAAATTCAAATCACAAGTTACTTTAAACTTTTAAAAAGTTCTTAAAATCTAAATTTTATATATCTAAAATAGTTATATATATATATATATATATATATATATATATATGTTACTCTTTCAAATATTTCAAAAAGTGTTTCTGAAGAGATTAAAAGAAAACAACCTATATGTGTACCAATTACCTGCTGGGTGATTTATGTAGGTAATATCACTGAAACTCACATCAGTCCTCTAGGTAGCATGCCATTATAATATTTTACAAATGCATTATAATTACCTGGATAATTATCTTTTACTTGATCTTGCCAGGATTTGAACCAAGGCATATTTACCTCTAACATTTGCCATGTATTATCCTAGCAAAATTTTTATGGCATATATTTTTGTATGAAGAATAATTGCCAATATACTTTTCCCGGGATACATATAAACTAATTATATGAGTCTAGTCAATTATTTCTAAAACAATGTCAAACTTGTGAATCAGTGCATAATCACACATGATCTTAGGTTCCAGCAGTCAAACTTAGTTCAGTGTTATTTGTTCATAAAGATTTATTTTTTAATTTGTGAGTTTTGTCTTTCATCTATAGTTTGCAGTAATCAATAGTATGCTATAGATCTTCCCATTACCTTGAATCATTACCATCCCATGTTATTATGAAGAAGAATCTCATAGACTTATATTAAATCAAAACTTTCTAACCTTGTGTTTTCATCATTACATAAGATTGATATTGAAGGTGGTTTTGAAAACTATCCAACCTTGTAATAGAAGGTTATTTTAGGAAGGTACTCTGTATTAATCCCAGCATGGGTTATTACTAACATCAGGGAATGGGGAAATTTAGGTAGGTATGACCTTAAGATAAAATGACCCTTTTGCTGCAAAGGGAATACTATGGTGGAGCTCTTGCGTTACGGATAATTATTGTACAAGATGAATGATTTTTGTTTCCCTATACCTTATATACAGGTTCCATGCATTGCATTGCCCTTTCTAGAAACTCAGAATAATATAAAATATCATAGTATAAGGCCTGGAAATTATATTACCACTTTCAATAAAGTGAGCAGAAATTATGGACATTCATTCACTAATACTATTTTTCTCGACAAAAATAATGGTCATGTAGAATCTTTGCTCAATTCTATTCTTCCCTTTAAAATATTTTGTTGTTTTTATAACTTTACTTGGAACTAGTTAATAATAATAATAATAATAATAATAATAATAACAACAATAATAAACCTCATTCTCTTATTGCTGTGGGATTCCTAAAACTCCACATCTATGCACTTCAACTGATCATTTAATAACTGAAATTGTTATTTATGCTGCACATGTTTCATTTGTAAATTAAAGTTTAAATACCTTTTCAGTTTATAGTCAATTAAAAGAATTATTGTTCCAGATGTATATCTTCTTTTACCTTCAATATTTGTCCTGAGAATTTGAGCTAATATCTTCACATCACCTTCTATTTGTAATGTACACAAAATGTAAGGAAGGGAGGCACACAGTATAGAATTAAAGGAGCCTTACACATTTTATTTATATGAGTACACTACCACTGTCTTCAGAAACACCAGAAGAGGGCATCAGATCCCATTACAGATTGTTGTGAGCTACCATGTTGTTGCTGGTATTTGAACTCAGGACCTCTGGCAGAGCAGTCAGTGTTCTTAACATGCTGAGCCATTGCTCATTTTAGAATTTTAAATTAAATATTCATTGTAACAAATCATCCTTATACTTTGGAAGAAGCCAAAGTATGTGTGAGTGTGTATGTGTGTGTGTTTGAAGAGCAATGTGGTCATGAGGAGGAGATTGCAGTTCAATGAGCTAAATGTTAAAAAACTAAATCTAAAACACAATCATGGCAAATATTACTGGAACCTTAATTCCAAAACAGTACATAAAAACTAATTTCCTGATTCAATTCTATTTCACCAAATGCTCTGCCTAGGGCAAATGACCCTATCCACATGACTTATTGACATGTATCCTCTCTACATTTTTTGCTAATATATATTAAGATATAGCATTCCATTGATTTTTATGCAGTTATTTTAATGATTACTTAAATTTAATTTAAAAAAATAAACAATAAACTTGGTTAGTGTACTGGCTGTTTTTGTGTGCCAACTTGACACAGGCTAGAGTTATCACAGAGAAGGG
>NC_045030.1:90131285-90143329 GCF_008632895.1 Mastomys coucha
AGCTGAATAAACTCTTTCCTCCCCAACTTGCTTCTTGGTCATGATGCTTATGTAGGAATAGAAACCTTGACTAAGACAGTTAGAAAAGGAATTTCTAAGAATAGAAAGGCAATTCAGGATATGTTGAAATTCAGTTTTTCCCAATGTAATTATCAATGTCTCTTGATGATAAGTGGAAAAATAAGATGATAGAACAAATATATACAATACATTGTAATAAATAATAATAATCAGAATAGATATAAGACTGCCTTTAAAAATCCATATATAATATTTTAACATGTGATACTTCATAAGAAAAGCAAATACTGACAAGGGTAGGAAAATCTTATTAGGCATATTCTTTCCCCCAAACCAGTAATACTAGACACACTGTAACCCAAAATATTAGGCATCCCTATCCTGGAAGTTAATATATTTATTTTAATTTTAAATAAAATAATATTTAAGACAAAAATATTGGAGAAAGAAATAGGCAATTACTTGATGACTAAAGTGCTAACTAGTGACTGGAAATTTGCTCACTGGTTTAAAGCACTTAGTGCTCTTGCAGAGGACCTGAATTATGTTCCTAGCACCTATAATGGCTCACAATGTCCTGTAAAACCAAAAAGTATATTTACAAAAGTATACTTCAACTCATGAGAGATGAATAAATTTGCTATTATTCTTAGCATTTATAAGAAAACAACTTTTGATATGTGATGTTGCAAATACAGAACAAATTCAATTATATGAAGCAGCTAAGGGAAAATTCTCACACAGCTTGACTAATTGAGAAAATACAGGATTTCCATGTAATATTAAGAGAAATGATTCATTGTATGAAATCAAGGAAATATTATTTAAACCAATGATTTTTTTTATAAAAAGAGCAAAATCACCTGCTCTTAAAAAATAGGTACCATAGTCTACTGTAATTGTAATATAATTTAAAAGTTCATAATAAAATTATATAAATTATTGTAAATTAGAAACCAACAAACACAATTAAATTACTTAATGATAATTTTACAAAGAGCAGAAATAAGGAGTAAAGAGAACATTAAATCTCAAACCACAAAAGACTATAAAAGGTGGCAAAGTATGACTACTGTGAAAAAATATAGAGTCAATTTTGTGTGTTTCAGAAAATAAACTCATAGTCTCACACATGCTAAGCATAAGGTATATCATGAAGTTATCTCTCTAAACAAGGCTCAAAATTCAATGCAAGTGCTCATATTTAGGAGGTAGAAAGGGAAACACTGAAGTATCTTAGCAGAAGAAATTAGCTGATTATAAATGCTAACTGAATGAGATAATAAAAGGAAAACGTCATTTTAAAAAATTGAAGTAGAGTCAGATAGCAGATTATGGACTTCTTCAACATTGATTACAGAAAAAATGAGACTCTCTAGTTTCATTATTGTGCAGGAAAGATTTTGTTTCAGTCTACAGATAACAGTCCATCATTAAAGAAGTAAAAACAGGGGCATAAGCAGAAACTTGAAACAGAAATCATGGAGGAATGCTGCTTATTGGTTCATTCAAAGGCTCAACCTTAGGTAGTTTTTGTTCTCTCCCTCTCTCTTTCATTCATTCTCTCTTCCTTTCTTCCTTCCTTCCCTTCTTTCTATCTTTCTTTCTTTCTTTCTTTTTTTCTTTCTTTCTTAATTCTTCAATATAAATCTTCTATTGTCACAAAAGACTCTAAGTTGTATTTGTAACACAGGATCTTGTTTTCAAAACTGGGTAAACCAGGTCTTACTCATTAGCCTGCTTCACTGTTCCATTTTCAGACATGTAGGTGCCATCCAAAAATTTTCTAATGCCCTTGTTTTGAGCTGTTGTCACTTGGTGAATCAGGGCTGCTAAATTTGACACAAGTTCAACATTCTTTCTGTCAAGAATCAATTTATCCTTTTGTTCTTAAGAAACAGAACAAGTAACATCTGCCCTCATCTAGACCTTGTGGATGTATTTTTCACCCCCAAAATTACAAATTTTAGCCAAAGACCTGATCTCCCACATAATGACATTGATGGGGAGTGAGCACACCTAGACATCATCTTATAATGTAATCCCAGTGTAACATCCTTGATTATGTCCTGAACATATAGTGTGGACAGTGAACAGTTCCTTTATGTTGCTCAACCTATTTTTTCAATTGGAGCTTCTGAATTTTTCTTTCCAAGGAAACTCTACAACCCTTTATCGTGTTGCCTACACATTCTGAAATGTTGACAATTCAATTGCTGAGAATTGTCTTCATTCTTTATGTAGATTTGGGAAAGGGCAAGATTTAACTAGCTTTCTTGTACAGTCCAGAGCCACCTGTCTCATAATGGTGCTGCCTATAGTAGACTGGCCCTTCCTAAATCAACTAAAAACAAAACAATCTCCATAGACACATCTACCAGCCAACCAGAACTGGGCAATCTGTCAATTGAGACTTCTTTCTCAGGTAACTCTAGGCTTGGTCAAACTGAAACTTAAAGCTATCATGGACAATATGTTGAACAAAATGTATGATAAAATAGGTCATTCTTAGACCAGTAACTGATGTGTACTTACAGTCAAAGTTAATCTTTAGTCTCACTTCTTTGTTTTCAGGCAGTTTGATGAGCCTGTGCTATATGCACCTTCTTTTACAATGCTATTAGGTGGAAGCAAGTTAGCGTAACTATGGTTGAACACTAGGAGAGAATTAAGTATATTTGTGGTTTTCCTCACACCTCCTTAAGTTCTTTGTTGATTTGCTCCTTGTTAATTCTACAATGCTCACTCAATATTGCTTTTCCTTTGAATTTTACCAAAAATGTGATGGTTGTGTGGGTGACTCTATTCTTGAGAGTATCAACACTCCAATAAAACTGGTATTTGAGCTATTATTAAGAGCAATTGGTCATGGTTTGAAAACATTTGCATCAGGCAAGAGTAAATTAAATTTAGAAGGGATTATTGCTTTCTTTCCCTTCAAGTACAGCTCCTAAAGTAAAAAAGTCAAATTCCTTCTCTCCTCTCTGAATTTCCTGTGTGATGAGGTAAATTTAAATTGTTTCTAAAAATAAGGCTTTGTCTTTTAGGGTTTAGGTAGTCCTCCAGATGATTGCAACTAAAAGAAAATGTGTCTAAAAATGTGTCACTCCTGAATATCCAGGCACAATCCTAAAACTATTTGTGAAATATGTAACAGTACAAAGAGCAAGTGAAATTGTAATCTTACTCTGACTAATTTTCATATTGTCAAACTTGGAGAAATGAAAATATCTATAGAACCATACTTTTAGTTGTAGCACTACTCCACTACACTTATAGGAATATTATCTATTGTTTAGTGTATTTATTGTTCATGTGTATACAGTAAACTGGAGTATGGCTGGAGAGCTCTATTCCCCTTGGCTGAGTTGACTCATGCATATGAAACTTGTACTAATACTCCAAATATGCTTTGATCCTATATTTTCCATTCTTTAACAGGCTAGCCAGGACTTTTTCCATAGTCTACACAGAAGGCAAGTGGGAATGTGAAAGACCTAAAGCCATTGTCATCCTACCTACTGTTTTTAAGTTGCATGCGCAAAGATAATATGAAAGAATGTAACTATTACAACCTGTGGATCCAGGAAGAAGAAGCAACTAAGACTGTGGTTCAGTTATCTATTAAAGAAACTTTGGTCTGTAACTATTTTCCAAATATTGTGTTTTGAACCTTAAGTCCAGTTTTTATAACTTTACATCATTTCCTATGCCCTGTAATAGTTCAAATCTATCCCCTCATATTTCATATCTTTGATGGCTCTCTTATTACCAAGATATAAGAGAATTTCACCAGTTTGGGGACAATGAGACTGATAAATATGGATATATATTTCAGTTTGTAATGCATTGTTTTATTTTGTAATCTGGGTTATTTCAAATAAATATGCCTCTACAAGAAAGTATTGTGCCCCAAAGTCAAGGATATATTTTAGACATCTTCAATTTCCCATAGACTTTATCTTGGTAAATGTTCAATAAATAATTGCTAGTTGTTTAATGTACTTGTTACTTATGACATTATCACAACTCTCTTCCATATTAAGGCTAAGAAAAAAAAGCATTAAAATGTAGATATTTGTAGAGGCAGTGCAGAATGTATATTAGCTTAATAATAAAGCCCTCAATTAAATTTATTTTTTTCTTGATGGAACACATTGTTAATTAAACTAAGAGAAAATTATGTAACAGATAGAAAAACTCAAGGAACTGAGTTTTTCTCAAGGTACTGATCTAGTTCTAAAGTAGAAGTTTTCAATCCTGGCTTCACACTAGAATCTGGAGGGCTATTTCTTCAATTAGTATCCATGACCAAGGCTTACCCCAGATCAATTAGATCAATAGCTCTCAAAGTAGAACATGGACACCCATATTTTTCTAACATCCATAGATAATTTAATGTGATGCCAAAGTTGATGCCAGGTGCTTTAAACTCTTCTAAAATGTCAACAAGAACGTTCAGAAATTGAGCAACACACCTGCAATCAGCACACGGCTGTTAACTTGGATATTGCTAAACAACTCTGACAGGTGAAACAGAATCCTAATTAATTGGTCTTCCTAAGTCCATTATGGTCCTTCACCTGGCAGCAGTTTTAAAACACAGGTTTTAGAAATGCTGGATTTTAGTTATTACAATGTGGTTCCTAGATGCTGGCCAAGCAAACTTACAACTTTACTTACATCAAGATATAAAATTGATTTGATATCACTGGGATGCAGATGCCCTGATGAGAGCTGACAAAGACCAGCTGAGGCTTTAGTTAAATGATGTGTGAGAACTCCTAGGAGCCAACAATTGGAAACTAATGAGATGATAAAGGCTTTCAGGTATGTGAGTTGATCAGCTTCCTGCTGAGACCCTTGCACTATAGAAGAGAACTCTCTGGCTCAAGGCTCACTTTTTCAGCTTAGGAGCAATCAGGATTAGTATGAGGCCAAATGTAATATTCCATTAAGTGTTGTATCTGCTCATTTCAGAGATGGAGTCGGCAAGGAGACTCATCCAGTTATGTATGGCTTCTATTACTGACTAACATACATTTTAATGCAGAACATTTTTATAATCATGTTAATATAGTGGAACTGAGATAGTTCATGGCAGAATTTAAGAAGGCAATATTGTGGGTTGTGTAAATAGCTCATGAAAAGTTTGTTCATCATGTTTGAGGCCTTCAATTCATTTTCAAACACTGAAACTGAAAGACCAGACATGCTGGTAATTCTAACATGTGGTCAGTGGAAGCAGGAGAATAAGGAATTCAAAGTAATCTTTGTTTACATAGCAAGTTTGAGGCCAGCCTTGGCTACATGAATCTCTGTTTTAAAGGATTACAAACAATAAATAAACAAACACATGGAATTAGATCATAGATTCAGACTTCCCAGCAAGGAAACAAAAGTGTTGCCTCTTACATCTGCTGATGGTGCCCTTGACTAAAACTTTTACATAGAGTTGTCAGAAAAGTGTTTGCTGGCGGCCATTTATCAAGTACACAGTTGTTTTGATAAGGATAATTGTAGATAAGGTTGTATTTTTAACTCAAAGTAAAATTGTATATGGGCCTCTGAATAAAATGATTACTTGAACTTTGCAGTTTCAAATTTAAGAAAGGTAAAATCCTCATGCTTAAAAAAATTATCTGGGAATTTAAAATGTAGGCAAAGTCTACAGTAGTGGTCTGTTCAGGCAACCTAGGCCCAATCAAATAATTGGCCTAGAACTCCGGAGCACCCAGTGGGCAATTTCTCTCCACAAGCGATGACATGAGTTCGGCTGTAACACCTTGGAACTTGGCTCAGGTTTCAGTCACAACCTCTCATAGCTACCCCCTCAGAAGACATGTGCTCTATCAGGTAGAAAATGCCCCAAGCTCCCAGCATTCTAGCTGGAGCCTACACCCACTCATCTGACTACAGTCAGGCATGGCCTGCCCCACAAATAGCCATGCCTCATACAATATAAGGGGCGGTTTGCACCCTCTGTTCTCTCTTGCTCTTTGTCCCTTCTCTTGCTGTCTTTCCTCTCTTGCCTTCCTCCTCTCTCTCCTGCTCTTTGTTCTTTCTCTTGCCTTCTTGCTTCCCTTCTTTCCTTTCTCTCTCTCTATCCTTCTCTGCTCCTTCCTCTCCTTTCTTTTTCTCTACATGGCCAGCCTATTTTTTCTTTCCTATAGTAAAAATATCTCACTCATGCATTGCCTCCTTTTAACTAACTAACACCATACAGCTCCAGGCTTCAGCAGCAGAGAGGCACCCAGACCCACAGCAAAGTAGAAAGAAAAAGTGCTAATATGATCAAAATATTTTCAATTTATTAACTTGTGATACAATCAACAAAACAATATTTAAACTACCCTAGAAAAGTAGTCTCGAAATTTGCCATTAAGTGTTCCACAGTACAAAAATTTCAACATTAATCTGTGCCAAACTACCCCTGTATGAATCCATAACTACATATATAAAAAGTTAAGGGCAGCAGTGAGCTATCAATAAGCTTACTTAATCAAATATTTCCAAACTATGTATAAAATTTGAACCAATTATGCTATACAACATATAGTACATCTTGGAAAATACTAAATTAATAACATTCTTGTACTTAATTATCATTTGAAAGTAGAACAATTAAATGAAAATAAATTTAACAAAATGTACATGAGAAAAATTCCATAACTTATTCTTTCTTGATCACTTAAGATATGTAAAATTATAAAATAATCTTTTGGCATTTAGCACTCACAAAAGTATGCTTTTTGAAGTCCAATTTTAAAGTTAATTCAAGAAAAAGTTCTAAAGTAGCTAATGACAGAAAAATTCAAGATAACATCAAATATCTATGTTACTTTCTTCTGTAAGTCAGTTTTCAATGTCTCTTGACAAATAACACAAATGTTTTCATGATACTTTGGTTAAAATAAAAGTAACTGTGATCTATAATTTTTCCTTTTGTTTTATATATTCTTTCTTTCTAAAAAAAGACTTTATAAGACCATACAGCTTCAAAACTCTTACTAAAAGTTTATTTATTATCTACTGTATGATTTTCAAAGTACATAGTGGATTATGACTGTATTTCTGTAACACTTAGGTCACAGATGTTGATACTAGATAGGGAAGAATTATTTAATATTGATATGGATCTCTCAGAATATGTCCCTGTTGTTGAATGACTTCTGACTTGTGTAAGAAAATAAATTACCATGTGCTGTGATAACTTCATATTGAAGAATTGTGTCTATTACCAAATGTTCCTATCATTTCTGCAAGTTCAGAGAAATTAGTACATTTTAGTTCACATATTGCAAATTCTGTTTGCAAATTACGATAATTTATCAAGGGAAATTGCTCTGTATGTAGTTTTTATTGAAAGTTGTACTTATCTTTATGCTTACTACTGCTGCATTTGAAAACAACAATTATATTTTATAACAAAATACTGAAGCACATTTAGGCTGAAATATCAAGATATATAAGACTTACATACTATTTGATTGAAAGAGATCTTGTTACATTATATGAGCACCTCAGAAATGTTATATGTACAAATTATATTACATTTTACAAAGTGCAATTTTTTATATCCTTAAAGATTTCCAAACTGCTACTTTAAGATATAAACATGATTTAATTCACAAAGACAAAGTAATAGAGAAGTAATCATTTAGTTGTTTGTAAGTATGATAATAAAATGAAAGAAATTTTGGCATTGGTGATTAAATTTCTTGTTAAAAAATTTGTAAGTCATTTACAGTTGAATTACTGAGACTGTTCTTAGAAAAAAGGTCCATATTGATCTTCAAAACTCTTTAATCACAAGGCAGGTATTGTAATAAAATTAATGAACAAAAATTTTTGAAAATATTTTAAATCCCAAATTAAATTAATTTACTGAACATATCACAAGAGTTATTCAGAGTATCTAGTTAATTTGAAGAAAGCATAAAATATGTAGTATATTATCCATTCTTTTCAGATTTTATAATGTAAATATCTGAATATTGAAAACACGAGATATAATAAAATTTCTAATACTCCAAAAATGTTTTTCTTTTTATTTGTATTTTATTGAAAATAGATTTTTTGTGCAATATATTCCAAGTATGGTTTCTCATCCCTGACTCCTTCAGTTCCTCTTTATCTTACTTCCTACCAAGATCCACAATGTTTTATTTCTTGTTAGAAAGTAAATAAGCCATCAATCTTGCCCCCAACTCTTTCATAAGGGTCCCCAGGCTCTGTCTAATATTTGGCTGTGACTTTCTGAATCTGTTTCAGTCAGCGGTTGGGTGGAGCCACTCAGAGGAGAGTCGTGTTAGATTCCTTTGATGATTAGTATTTGCTTGGCCCAGGGAGTGGCACTAATAGAAGGTATGACCTCTAGGGGTAGGTGTGTCACTGTGGTTGTGGGCTTTAAAACCCTACTAGATGTCTGGAAGTGAGTATTCTGCTAGCAGCATTCGGATGAAGATGTAGAATTCTCAGCTCCTCCTTCACCATGTTATCTGGATGTTTCCATGTTCCCGCACTGATGATAATGGACTAAATCTCTGAACCTATAAGCCAGTCTCAATTAAATGCTGTCCTTATAAGAATTGCCTTGGTCACGGTGTCTGTTCACAGCTGTAAAATCCTAAGACAGCTCCTTTTTGCAAGCATTGATAGTGTTGTTTTGCAAACATTAATAGTGTTGGGAATTGGTGCTCGTCCATTGGATGGGTCTCAAGTTAGGCCATCTATTGGTTGGCAGTACCTGTTCCCTCAGTTTCTGGAAACTCCACAGGTAGACTATCAGAGTCAACTAACCTGGACCCTTGGAGTCTCTCTTTGGACTACCAACCAAAAAGCGTGCATGAATTGGACTTAGGTCCCCTGTGCATATGTAGCAAATGTGCAGCTCAATCCTCATGTGGGTCCCCAACAACTTGAGTGGGGGCTGTCCCTAAAATTGTCTTTCTGTAGATTTCATTCCCCTGGCTGGGTTACCTTGTCTTGCATCAGTGGGAAAGGGTGTACCTAATCCTGCAAAGACTTGATGTGTGTGTGTGTGTGTGTGGATAGGCAGGGGGAAACTCCACCCTCTCAGAGGAGAAGCTGATGGGTGATTGGAAAGAAACTGTATGAGGGAATGACAGGGGTGGGAGTCAGGAACTGGAATGTAGAGTGAATCAATAAATAAATTAATGGGGAAAAAAGAAAAAGAAAGCAAACAGGCATCTAAGGGATAATAATAAAATAGAATTAGGTAAAACAAAAACCAAGAAAAATAGAATAAAACAAAGAATCAGAAGGAAAGGAGATAAAGAAAAAGCACAAGAAATATATATGAACTGCCTTGTCCAGCCATCATGATAGAAGCCTTCTCATGTAGCAGACGGGAACAAAAACAGCAACCCACAGCTAGACGATATACACACAGTAGGATTCCTTGGAACATTCCTAAATGGGGTGTCTCCATCAAATCCCTCCCCTCACACATTAGGCAACTCTGTGGAACTGGAGCCATAAAGTGTTTGGGAGGCAAAAAGAATGTGTGAGCCAGAGTAGTGGAAAACACCAAGGAAAGAAGACCTTCCAAACACAGCACTCTCAAGCAACATTCTAACTCACAGAGAATGAAGCAGCATGCACAGGCTTAGCATAGGCCTTCACCAGATGGGGACCTACAGCTGAATGAAGTGAATGAACACTTGGCTCCATTCTTAACCCAGAAGCTACATCCAATTGACAACCACTTGCAACTGAAAAAAATTGTTTTCTCCATGGGAGTCTCACTGGAGAAACAAATTACTCTTAAGGGTAAGTACCATGCCCAACTGTAGATCCCCAACAGGTAACAAATTCAATGTTATCTTCAGAGGTTCCTTGCTTTAAAATGTTGTATCAGGGAATTCTTTTTAACCTTAGAGGTCCTTTGCATATACATACATACATGCATAAATAATACATATCTACATTATGGATTTTTTTATGGTTTTTTAAAATTCCTTTTGGTACGAGCATGTGTGTCTATGCTTCTCTTTTTATAAAAATACTTACTAAAAGATGTGTTGCATGGAAACAAATTTGTCCTAGCATAAAATGAAATCATTAATACATAAATCATTTATAAAGTAAAGGATTTTTAAACTTACAATTTTCTGATGATAAACTATCTTATAGTATATAATTAATCACATTATTCAATTAATGAATACGAAGAATTTATAAAAGTAAAATTTTTCTTCCTGAATATTTTCTTCTCTATACAAATTTCCATATTCTCTGCAAATCAAATTTATAGTAATTGTCATTTTTATAGTTTATAAAATAAAGTAAGAAAGAAAATATGCTTCTAGTTATATATAAAACATTATGAAGTGAGTTGGTTTTCTTAATTTACTATACCATTTATAAAATAAACAATGTCAAAGTTCAACCTTTATTACTTCATAAAACAACAAAGAAAAATAAATTAGTAGTAGTCAGTAAAATGTCAGCCATTAATTCTCAGGACTACAAAATTGGTACAACAGTTATAGGAAGATCAAATCACTTGGCAAAATATATTCTTCTGTAATAGGCCATGACATGAGACAGTAATTATATAGTGGTTTTAGAATGACATCACTGTCTAAATTTATGTGTTTACCTAAAAATAATGAAATTATCTATAAGAATCCTCAAAACACTCAGGAGGAAAAGGCAGGGGATCTCTGTGATTTAAATGCCAGCCTGTTCAATGTGGAGAGATCCAGGCCAGCCAGTGCTACAGAGAGAGAGGTGGGAGGGAGGGAGGGAGAGAGACCATATCTCAAAAAAGTCTTAAAAAAATAAATAAGCAGGAATAATAATGGTTGTAGTGATTGATATGGTCAGGGAAAAAAAGAATGTAAAGGAATTTCAAACATTAGTCAACAAATATACATGGCAATAAATATGTATTCTCAGATATTTTTCTATCAGAAAGGTGTTTATTTGACAGTTACAAAAAAAATACAATGAATACAAAGAAAATAAATTTATAGTCAGAGTACTAGGTACCCATGGACATCAAGATCAGGAAATTGCCAGAGCCAAAAATGTCAGCACAAGTGTTAGAGGGATGTCTTAGCAATTAAAAACACTTCTGTTCTTTCAGAAGAACTGATTTAGGTTCCTGCATTCAAATAGTAGCTCACAACTATCTGTAATTCCAAGTACAAGGGGACCAACCCATTATCCTCTTTTGATCTCTGTGATCACCAGCTGTGCATGTATTGTACATACATACATACATACATACATATATACACACACATACATACATAGTACAGGCAAACACTTGTATACATAAAATTTAAAACATTTAAAAAAAAACTTTAGCAATAGTGTTTCTAATCTGACCTTCATGAAAAAAAGAAGTTCAGCTGCCAGGAAGCCTGTGTAACATGCAACACATTTTCTCTCCTTCTACACAGTTAAATTTGTTCACAAAAGTACAGTGGCTAGCCAAGTGGAAGAAACTGTCTTTGAAATCACATTCATCTGATTTGGTTCCAATGAGGCAATCTGGATGAAAAAAGGCTTTCCACTGGCTACAAGAAGTAATCTTGACAAGGTGTTGTCCATCACACACCACTTACTGACCAGAATCTACTATGATCATCTCACTTGCCCAGGAATTTTTGTCAGGACTGCAAGAGTTCACTTAGGAGAAAAGTTTTGAAAGGAATCACTGGAAATTGGGTTCTGAAAAATGTCTATGAGTCCTTATAAGAACATCTTCCCCCTCCAAAAATATAACTATTGTTTGCAAAGAGAGTAGGCTGATGGACTTGGCCTTTTTAAGAAATGGTAAGAAGGCCACAAAACTGAGACTGAGGCTAGAAGGTCACTCAGATGGGAAATGTAAGCAGGCCATGATGGGCCGGGAATATTCTAATAAGGTTCACATAGTACAGAGTGGCTCATCAGTCACTGAAGTTAGTAGAGACTGAAAGTGCTATGGCAGGACTTGTTTACCATTATAGGAAGATTGATAGTAGTTGGAGGGGAATGCCAGGAAT
>NC_045030.1:90143624-90165714 GCF_008632895.1 Mastomys coucha
GGGCTTCTTTTGAACTCAATTGCCAATGAATGATGCTCACACAAATCAAGTGTTAGGAACTCAAAAACATTGTTGGTAACCAGGCACAGGTACTATCAAGAAGGAAAGTAAATTCAGAGAATCAAATATGTCTGTCACTGAAAAAAAAATCCTCAAAAATGTCATATTCATATCTTATACATATGCTTATACTTATGCTGAAAATATAAGTATATAAGCTAAATAATTACTTATGGGCCAATAGAGAGAAATATAATTGTTCTGAAGGTGGAAAATGATCCATGAAAATTTTAAAAGTCTTTTTCCAGTTAGAGTGGGTTTTATTGTTGTTTCTTTGTTTTTGCTTTGTTCTTTATCTTTAAAAAACAAAATTAAAAACAAGAACATTGTAATGCTCATATATCATAAGGTAGAAACTAAGCCAGTGGTTTTGGAGGACTTTGTAGATTCTTTCTTTCTTTCTATCTCTATTATTATTTTTATTAGATATTTTTTATTTACATTGCAATTTATATCCCTTCCAAAAACCCATCAATCCCATTTCCCCTCTCCCTTCTCACTAACCCACCTGCTTCTGTTTCCCTGACTGGGCATTCCCCTACACTGGGGCATCAAGCCTTCATAAGACCAAGGGCCTCTCCTCTGATTGATGTCCCACAAGGCCCTTCTCTGCTACATATGTGGCTGGAGCCATGGGTCCATCCATGTATACTCTTTGGTAGGTAGTTTAGGCCTTGGGAGCTCTGGGGTTACTTGTTGGTTCACATTGTTATTCCTCAGTTCCTTGTTTTTGTTTTTGTTTTTTATTTTCTCTCGTTCCTTCATTGAGGACCCTGTGCTCAGTCCAATGGATGGCTGTGAGCCTCTACTTCTGTATTAGTCAGGCACTGGCAGAACCTCTCAGGAGTCAGCTATATCAGGCTCCTGTCAGTAAGCACTTGGCATCCACAATAGTTCTGTGTTGGGTAATTGTATATGGGATGGATCAATAGGTGGGTCAGTCATTGGATTGCCTTTCCTTCAGTTTCTGCCCCAAACTTTGTCCTTGTATTTCCTACCATGGGTATTTTGATACTCCTTCTAAGAGGACTGAAGTATCCACGCTTTGGTCTTCCTTCTTCTTTAGCTTCATGTGATCTATGAATGGGTATTCCAAAATCTGAGCTAATATCTACTTCTCAGTGAGTGCATACCATATGTGTTCTTTTGTGATTGGGTTACCTCACTCAGGATGATATTTTATAGTTCCAATTATTGGCTTAAGAACTTCATGAATTCATTATTTTTAATAGCTATGTAGTATTCCACTGTGTAAATGTATCACATTTTCTGCATCCCTTCCTCTGTTGAAGGACATCTGGGTTCTTTCTAGCTTATGGCTATTATAAATAAGGCTACTATGAACATAGTGGAGAATGTGTCCTTCTTATATGTTAGAGCATCTTTTGGGAATATGCCCAGGAGTGGTATAGCTGGGTCCTCAGCTAGTACTATGTCCAATTATCTTAGGAGACTCCATACTGATTTCCAGAGTGGTTGTAGAAGCTTGTAACCCCACCAGCAATGGAGGAGTGTTCCTCTTTCTTCCCAACCTCACTAGCATCTGCTGTCACCCATGTGCTTGAGGCTGTTCCCCACTTTCATCTCTATTAGCTTCAGTGTATCTGATTTTATGTTGAGATCCTTGATTCA
Source organism: Mastomys coucha (assembly GCF_008632895.1). Taxonomy (NCBI): domain Eukaryota; kingdom Metazoa; phylum Chordata; class Mammalia; order Rodentia; family Muridae; genus Mastomys; species Mastomys coucha. The sequence continues at coordinate 90,145,317 of NC_045030.1, forward strand.
TTTGTATTTTTTTGTACATGGAGATAATAATGGATCCATTTGATTTCTTCTACATACTAACCTCCACTTGAACCTGCAGCATTTGTTGAAAATGCTTTTTTTCTACTGGATGGTTTTAGCTCCTTTGTAAAACTTCAAATTACCATAGGTGTGTGGGTTCATTTCTGGATCTTCAATTCTATTTCATTGATCTACATGCCTTTCACTGTACCAATACCATGCAATTATCGTGATTGCTCTGTAATACAGCTTGAGGTTAAGGATTGTTATTCTACCAGAAGTTCTTTTATTGTTGAGAATAGTTTTCACTATCCTGTGTTTTTTGTTATTCCAAATGAATTTGGAAATTTGCTTTCTAACTCTATGAAGAATTGATTTGGAATTTTGATGGGGATTGCATTGAATCTGTAGACTGCTTTCGGCAAGATGGCCATTTTTACTATATTACTCATAACAATCCATGAGCATGTGAGATCCTTCAATGGTCTAAGATCTTCTTTGATTTCTTTCTTCAGAGACTTGAAGTACTTGTCATATAGTTCTTTCACTTGTTTAGTTAGAGTCACACCAAGATACTTTATATTATTTGTGACTGTTAGGAAGGGTGTTGTTTCCATAATTTCTTTCTCAGCCTGTTTATCCTTTGAGTAGAGGAAGGCCACTAATTTGTTCGTGTTAATTTTGTAGCCAGCCACTTTGCTGAAGGTGTTTTTCAGGTTTACAAGTTTTCTGGTGAAATTTTTTTTTTTTTTTGGGTCACTTAAGTATACTATCACATCATCTGCAAATAGTTATACTTTGATTTCTTCCTTTCCAATTTGTATCCCTTTGACCTCTTTTTGTTATCTAATTGCTCTGGCTAGGATTTATGGTACTATATTGAACAGGTAGGGAGAAGTGGACAGTCTTGTCTAGTCCCTAATTTTAATAGGATTGCTTCAAGTTTTTCTCCATTTACTTCGACGTTGGCTACTGGTTTGCTGTATATTGTTTTTACTATGTTTAGGTATGGGCCTTGAATTCCTGATCTTTCCAAGACTTTTATCATGAAGGGGTGTTGGATTTTTTTCAAATGATTTCTCAGCATCTAATGAAATGATCATGTAGGTTTTTTTCTTTGGGTTTGTTTATATAGTGAATTACATTGATGGATTTCCATATATTGAACCATCCCTGCATCTCTGGGATGAAGCTTACTTGATCATGATGGATGATTATTTTGATGTGTTCTTGGATTCAATTTGTAAAAAAAAAAATTATTAAGCATTTTTGAATCAATATTCATAAGGGACATTGATCTGAAGTTTTCTTTTTTTGGTTCCTTGTGTGGTTTAGGTATCAGAGTAATTGTGGCTACATAGAACAAATTAGGAAGTGTTCCTTCTGTGTCTATTTTGTGGAATAGTTTGAGGAGTATTGGTATTAGGTCTTCTTTGAAGGTCTTGTTGAATTCTGCACTAAACCCATCTGGGCCTGGGCTTTTCTTGGTTGGGAGAATATTAATGAGTGTTTCTATTTCGTTAGGGGATATGGGACTATTTAGATCATTTATCTGATCCTGACTTAACTTTGGTACCTGTTTTCTGTCTAGAAAATTGTCTATTTCATTCAGATTTTCCAGTTTTGTTGAGTATAGAATTTTGTAGTAGGATCTGATGACTTTTTTGGATTTCCTCAGGTTCCATTGTTATGTCTCCCATTTTATTTCTGATTTTGTTGATTTGGATACTGTCTCTGTGTCCTCTGGTTAGTTTGACTAAGGGTTTATCTATCTTTTTTACTTTATCAAAGAACCAGCTCCTTGTTTGGTTGCTTCTTTGTGTAGTTCTTTTTGTTTCTACTTGGTTGATTTCAGACCTGAGTTTGATTATTTCCTGCCTTCTACTCCTTTTGGGTGTATTTTTTTCTTCTTGTTCTAGATCTTTCAGTTGGGATGTCAAACTGCAAGTGTATGCTCTCTCCAGTTTGATTTTGGGGGTCACTCAGAGCTATGAGTTTTCCTCTTAACAATGATTTCATTGTGTCCCATAAATTTGGGAATGTTGTTCTTTCATTTTCATTAAACTCTAAAAAGTCTTTAATATCTTTCTTTATTTCTTCCTTAACCAAGTTATCATCGAACAGAGAGTTGTTCAGCTTCCACATGTATGTGGGCTTTCTATTATTTATGTTGTTATTGAGAACCAGCCTTAGACTGTGGTAATCTGATAGGATTCATGGGATAGTTTCAAACTTCTTGTATCTGTTGAGACATGTTTTGTGACCTATTATATGACCAGTTTTAGAGAAGGTGCCATGAGGTGGTGAGAAGAAGGTACATTCTTTTGTTTTAGGAAAAATATTCTATAGTTACGCTAAATCCATTTGGTTCATAACTTCTGTTAGTTTCACTATGTCTCTGTTTAGTTTGTGTTTCCATGATCTGTCCATTGTAGAGAGTGGGATGTTGAAGGCCTCCACTATTATTGTATGAGATGCAATATGTGTTTTGAGCTTTAGTAAAGTTTCTTTTATGAATGTGGATGCCCTTGAATTTTGAGCATAGATGTTCAGAATTGAGAGTTGGTCGACTTTACCTTTGATAAAAATGAAATGTCCTTCCTTATCTTTTTGATAACTTAGGTTGAAAATCAATTTTATTCAATATTAGAATGTCTACTCTAGCTTTTTTCTTGGAACCATTTGATTGGAAAATTGCTTTCCAGCCTTTTACTCTGAGGTAGTGTCTTTGTTATTGAGGTGGGTTTCCTATATGCAGCAAAAAGTTGGGTCCTGTTTATGGATCCAGTCTGTTAGTCTATGCCTTTTTATTGGGAAATTGAGTCCATTGATATTAAGAGATATTAAGAAAAAGTGATTGTTGCTTCTTGTTATTTTTGTTGTTAGAGGTGGAATTATGTTTATGTGGCTATTTTCTTTTTAATTTGTTAAAAGAAGAGTATTTTCTTGCCATTTCTAGGGTTTATTTTCCTTCCTTGTATTAGAGTTTTCCTTTTATGATCCTTTGAAGGGCTTGATTTGTGGAAAGGTATTGTGTGAATTTGTTTTTTGTCATGAATTACCTTGGTTTCTCCATCAATGGTAATTGAGAGTTTTGCTGGGCATAGTAGCTTGGGCTGGCATTTGTGTTCTCTTAGGGTCTATATGAAATCTGTCCATGATCTTCTGGCTTGTGTAGTCTCTGGCTAGAAGTCTGGTGTAATTCGGTTATGTCTGCCTTCATATGTTACTTGACCTTTTTCCCTTACTGCTTTTAATATCTGTCTTAATAAGGGTTTCTATTCCTGCACAAGCATCATGACCAAGAAGCAAGTTGGGGAGGAAAGGGTTTATTGAGCTTACTTCCATATTGCTGTTGATCACCAGAGGAAGTCAGGACTGGAACTCAAGCAGGTCAGGAAGCAGGAGCTGTCCCTGAGGCCATGGAGAGATGTTTCTTACTGTCTTGCTTTCCCTGGCTTTCTCAGCCTACTCTCTTATAGAACCCAAGACTTCCAGCTCAGGGATGGCACCACCCACAAGGGGCCCTACCCCTTTGATCACTAACTGAGAAAATGCCCCACAGATGGATCTCATGGAGGCACTTCCCCAACTGAAGCTCCTTTCTCTGTGATAACTCTAGCCTGTGTCAAGTTGACACACAAAACCAGCCAGTACAATATTCTTTCTTTGTTTTGTACATTTGATATTTTGATTATTTTGTGATGGGAGGAATTTCTTTTCTGGTCCAAACCAATTTGAGTTTTGTAGGCTTCTTGTATGTTCCTAGGCATCTCTTTCTTTAGCTTAGGGAAGTTTTCTTCTATGATTTTGTTGAAGATATTTACTGGCCCTTTATGTTAGGATCTTCCATATCTTCCATACCTATTATCCTTAGGTTTAGTCTTCTCATTGTGTCCTGGATTTCCTGGATGTTTGGTTTAAGAGCTTTTTGCATTTTTCACTTTTCTTTAACTGTAGTTTCAATGTTTTCTATGGTATCTTCTGCTCCTGAGAGTCTCTCTTCTATGTCTGTATTCTGTTGGTGATATTTGCATCTATAACTCCTGCCTTCTTTCCTAGGTTTTCTAACTCACTTTGTGATTTCTTCATTGTTTCTACTTCCATTTTTAGATCCCTGATGGTTTTGTTCAATTCCTTCACCTATTTGGCTGTATGTTCCTGTGGATTTTTGTGTTTCCTCTTTAAGGGCTTCTAGTTGTTTACTTGTGTTCTCCTGTATTTCTTTGATGGAGTTATTTATGTCTTTCTTAAATTTCTCTATCAGTATCATGAGATATGATTTTATTACAGAGTCTTGTTTGTATGATGTGTTGGGGTATCCAGGGGGTCTCTTTGTGGTGGGAAAAATGGGTTCTGATGAGGCCATTTAGCCTCGGTTTCTGGTGGTAAGGTTCTTGCATTTGCCTTTTGCCATCTGATTCTCTCTAGTGTTAGTTGGTCTTGCTGTCTCTGGGGTGAGTTTGTCCCTCCTGTGGGTCTGTAAGTCTGCTTCATTATTCCCAGAAGACTATCTCTCTCCTGGCAGGACTCATGCACAGAGGGCCTTGGAACAGCCCCAGCTCCTGGGTGAAGATGGAGGCAAGAAGGACCCTGTCCCAGCTGCTCTGCTGCTTCTTAGGTCTTTGCCCTCCTGCCTAGTCCTGCTTTAGAGTCATTAGCGAGAAAATGACTTTGTAGATTCTTTATTCACATCTAAAGGCAATCTTTGTAAGATTGGCCTATCTGATTTAATCAGAATAATTAAAAAAATATAATGTCGTAAGTATATGACTATAATATTGTCAGTTATATCTTAATAAAAGTGGATGTCTCCTTATTGAACCTATACAAATGGATAATATGACAAAGTAACAACTGTCAGGCAAATATACATTTTAAAATGAATCCTGGGAAAAATCCTGGGCTGCACATATTAATACAATGTTTTCTTTTTCTTTTTAGAAGCATAATCAACAAACTCTTATAGAAATAGACTAAGAAAGAATAGATATTCTGGGCTAAGGATATAAGAAAATCGCAGAGTAATTTTGTATCATGCACCAAGCCCTAGGTTTAACCCCCAGTACTATAAAAATAGGCATTCTTTAATTTCTACATGAATCAAATAATTCTAATGATTCAACTAAATTAACTACAATGAAACTTCCTTTGTTACATATATATGAACCCAAACATTGGGTTTCAAGATAGAAATCTCATTTTCCTGTCTGTCTCTAGACTGACAAAGGGTCATGAACTTCCTGTCTCAGTTCATGTTTGGGACCCTGAGTTGTTAAAGCCTACTTAGCTTGGATGCCTCTAATTGAATCTTTTCTTTTGAAAGAAATTGCCCAGAAAACCATTTTGCTTCCTTCAGAAAGGCTCTAGGATTATTTTTCTTTGTTTAAAGCACTGATTTTAGCTTTCCTATTCCACTTAAAAAAATCTACAGGCAAATATCAGAAAGGAAAACCTCCCTTGGTAATGAAATTATGAGGCCATGGTTAACGTATTGTTGTGTAAATAATGCAAGAATTATCTATTATACTGTAGTTAAATAACAGTTTTTAGAGTTTCACCACCTTTAAAGATAAGGCCATTTTATAGTAGTGTAAGTACTGAGAACTCTCTAATGTGCTTCTATTAAAAATCTAATCTATGATAACTTCTATTAATATCATTGTATCTGCATAAATGTGATACTAGGAGGGAGAACTGATTTTTATCAGGTTTCATGTAATTTATTCTATTGGGATGGCAAGATGGCTCAGTGAGTATAGGTGTTTGCTACACAATCCTGGCAATCTGAGCATAATATTTGAAACCCACATAATATTGGGAAGAAAATACATAATCCAAAATATCCTCTGACCTCAAGTGGCACAGCACTCATTACATCACACTCACACAAACATACACACACATACATACACAGAAACATACAAAGTGATAAATGAGTAAATAAATATAGACCTATCAGCAAATATGTTACTATTTGCTTTTATTTTTAACTTGATTAATAAATATTTTTTCATGTTCCCTAGGCATATTACAAAATCTTCTTTCTTCTTCATTTATCCTTTTAGATACTACTAAGACTTATTTATGCAGTTGCCCTTTCGTCTCCACACTCCTGTCTCGGTGCCAGCATCTCTGGGATGGCCTCGCAAAACCGCGACCCAGCTGCTGCCAGCATTGCCACTGTTCGAAAAGGAGCCGAGTCCTGTGGGGGTGCGGCCTGGGGCCCTGTGGGCAAGCGGCTACAGCAGGAGCTGATGACCCTCATGATGTCTGGTGGCAAAGGAATTTCCGCCTTCCCTGAATCGGACAACCTGTTCAAATGGGTAGGGACCATCCACGGAGCAGCCGGCACTGTATATAAAGACCTGAGTTATAAACTCTCCTTAGAGTTCCCCAGTGGCTACCCTTACAAGGCGCCCACAGTGAAGTTCCTCACGCCGTGCTACCACCCCAACGTGGACACCCAGGGCAACATCTGCCTGGACATGCTCAAGGATAAGTGGTCTGTACTGTATGATGTGAGGACCATCTTGCTCTCTATCCAGAGCCTGCTAGGAGAACCCAACATTGATAGCCCTTTAAACACACATGCTGCAGAGCTCTGGAAAAACCCCACAGCATTTAAGAAGTACCTGCAAGAAACCTATTCAAAGCAGGTCTCCAGCCAAGAGCCCTGATGCAAGCTGCCCGCCTCTCTTTTGTGTTGTCTTTTTTCTTAAACTGTCTCTCCTTTCTCCTTGATTTCTAAGCTGTGTTGTATTTTTGTTTTGTTTGTTTTTTAAGTCTGCTTGAACCCTTACAATGTATATTAAATAAATACACGTTGATTGTTTTTGTATGAAAAAAAAGACTTATTTATTTTTATTTTCATCTCATTTATTATTATTATTATTATTATTATTATTATTATTATTATTATTGGGGAAGTGTATTTGAGAAGTTGCAGAGTTGAGAAATGGCAACTAGAATCTATTGAATGAAAAATTATTTTCAATTAAAATCATTTTAATTTAAATGAATTTTAAAATAATGATATAAGTGAACATATTATTTCATATTGTCACCAAAGGGTGGCAAATAAGGATTTAAAAGATAATAAAGAATATAATATAGTCAGTAAAAGAATACCTCCTTATAATTTTACATGATCAGTTCTAATTATTTGGTTTTAGATAACCAATTTATGTGCTCTTCACTAGGGAATACTTTCTTCCACTCTCATCAGTCAGTTACTGCTTATATTTCTTTGTGTAGGTTGAAGCCTCATGAACTTACCATATCCCTGGATACAAAGAGACTTTGAATTTAAGAAGAAGACAATGAATTGTATATTAAACACTTTAGAGGGGAAAGTGGAAAGGGTAAATGGTATAACTATAATATAACCTCAAAAACAAATTAATAAAAAGTTAGCTAGTCAGTTCTTGATTCTTCAGTTTTGCTTAGAACTATTTTAGACATTGATAGAATGCAGGATATTCTACACAAAACTTGTAAACTGAGACAATAGACAATAAAGATCTGGTCATTAAATAAGTCCCTGTTATGCTTCCCCTGTAATCCAAATATATATGGATGGATTACATTGATGGATTTCCATATATTGAACCATCCCTGCATCCCTGAGATGAAGCCTACTTGATCATGGTGAATATCACTTTAATGTATTCCTGGATTTGGTTTGCAGGAATTTTATTGAGTATTCATGCATTGATACTCATAAAGGAAATTGGTCTGATCTTCTCTTTCTTTGTTGGGTCCTTGTGTGGTTTAACTATCTGAATAATTGTGGCTTCATAGAATGAATTAGGTAGTGTACCTTCTGTTTCTATTTTGTGAAATAGTTTGAGGAGTAATGGTATTAGGTATTCATTGAAGGTCTGATAAAACTCTCCACTGAAGACATATGGTCCTGGGCTTTTTTCAGTTGGGAGACTATTAATGACTTTTTCTATTTTGTTAGGGGATATGGGACTGTTTAGATCATTTATCTGATCTTGATTTAACTTTTTAAAAAAGATTTATTTGTTTTTATAAATAAGTACACTGTAGCTGTCTTCAGACACACCGGAAGAGGGCATCAGATCTTATTATGGGTGGTTGTGAGCCACCATGTGATTGCTGGGATTTGAACTCAGGACCTTCTGAAGAGCAGTCAGTGCTCTTACCTGCTGAGCTATCTCACCAACCCACTTGATTTAACTTTTGTACCTGGTATCAGTCGAGAAAATTATCCATTTAAACCAGATTTTTCAGTTTTGTTGAATATAGGCCTTTATAGTAGGATCTGATCATTTTTTTGAATTCCCTCAGTTTCTGTTATGTCTTCCATTTCATTTCTGATTTTGTTAATTTGAATGCTGTCTCTATGCCTTCTTATTAGTCTGGCTAAGGGTTTATCCACCTTGTCAGTTTTTTCAAAGCCAAAGCACTAGTTCCTGGTTTTGGTGATTCTTTGTATGGAGCAGAGACTGAGGGAAAAGCCATCCAGAGAACACCCCACCTGGGGATCCATCCCATATGCAGACACCAAACCCAGACAGTATTGCTGAAGCCAAGAAGTGCCTGCTGAGAGGCGCCTGATATAGCCATCTCCTAAGAGGCTCTGCCAGAGCCTGATCAAAATAGATTCATATGCTTGGAGCCAACCATTGGACTGAGCATGAAGACCCCAATGGAACAGTTAGGGGAAGGACTGTAGGACTTGAAGGGCATTGCAACTCCATAGGAAGAACAACAATATAAACCATCCAGAACCCCCAGAACTCCCAGGGGCTTAACCACCAACTAATGAATACACATGGAGAGACCCATGGCTCCAGCTGCATATGTAGCAGAGGATGACCTTATCTAGCTAGCCTCAATGACAGGGGATACCTTTGGTTCTTTGAAGGCCCAATGCCCCAGTGTAGGGGAATGCTAGGGTGGTGACACAGGAGTGTGTGAGTGGCTGTGGGAGCACCCTCATTGAAGCGGGGTGGGGTGGGGTGGGATAGGGGGTTTGCAGAGGGGAAACTGGGAAAGGAGATAACATTTGAAACGTTAATAATTAAAATATGCAGTAAATATAACAAATACCACATAAAAAGAATTTTATGTAATGTATTGTAATTCCTTTGCAAATATCACCAAGAACATTTTTATTGTATCTGAAATTTTAAAATTATCATTAAATTATCCAAATGTGGCCTACTTCCAGTTCCCCCTCCCAGAGTTCCTCACCCCATCCATCTCTACATTGCTTCTGAGAGGGTACTCACACACCTCCCCCCACCTCACCTACCCCAGCATCCTCCTTCCCTGGAACATCAAGTTTCCACAAAATTAAGCATACCCTCTCCCACTGAGGCCAGCCAAGGCATTTCTCTGCTATATATATGCAGGGAGGCAGGGAGGGGGCATGGACCAGCCCATGTATTTTTGTTGGTTGGTGGCTTTGTATCTGGAAGCATCCAGAGGATCCATGTTAGTTTATACTTTTGTTCTTCCTACTGGGTTGCCATCTCTTTCAGCTCATTTGATCTCTTCACTAACTCTTCCACAGGGGTCCCTGAACTTACTATTACTAATTCTATGTTGTGCTTGCAGACAGAAGCCTAGCATGGCTATCCTCTGCGAGGCTCTACCAGCAGCTGACTGAGACAGATGCAGATACTTACACCAATAACTTCTTTTTTCATACTTTTAATTCTTCTTTGAGAGTTTCACACATTGTACTTTGGTCATATTACCCTCCCCCCCCACACATACACACAATACTCCCAAATCCACATCCCCTGCTCCATACCTACCCAAATTCATGTCTTCATTTTGCATTTAAAATCCATCCAGTTCAGTTGGTGCTGGCTGCATACTGTTGAGTATGGCCATGTACTAAAGTGTGTTTCAACTGCACCCTTAAAAAAGAAGAGCAAAACATAAACATAATCCTAAGTCTTCCTCTCCATCACATGTCAGTTACCAAAAACTTCTTGGCTAGGATTGGGACTTTATGGCCATTAATCCACTCCATTCCATGATGAAATTTGGTCTGACTGGGGTTTATATAAGTCTTGTGCATGGAGTCACAGTCACTGTAAGTTTATAAGAGTAGCTTCCCTATTATGGTCCAAAGTATTGTTTTGTTTGTTTTCTTGTAGTCACAGAATGAGTCCAGCTCTTACAATCTTTCTGTTCTTGTTTCCATAATGATTCTGTATGTTGAACATCAAGTAGTATTTATATAGATATCTCATTTAGGGCTAAGCACTCTATAGTCTCTTATTTGTTGCATGTTGATTAGTTGTGGTACTGTATGTTAATAGCCATATACTGCAAAATGAACCATCCCTGAAGTTTAAAAACTTTAATGGGGTACATAAAATCATTCTAAATTTGCATAGAAAACAAAAGTAACTAGACAAAGTCTAACTATACTTTAAGAAGAAAAAAATGGGAGATCTACACTGTTTCAAAACAATATATATTTGTAGTATTGAAACCTGTGCTATTCTTAGACAGAATCCTAGATAAATCAATCCATAAATAATAACACTCAAATATGCTTAATTAACTTTGAAAATTTTGCATAAGCAATTAGCTGGAGGAAAAATATCATATTCATTAAATGTTGTGGAAACAATCAGTTGTGTGTGGGGAAAAATAAAGTAAAATGAGAATGAAATTCAACATCTCATATAATTTAGTTCAAAGTATATAGAAAAGTAAACATAAAATGTGAAATCATTAAGTATTTATAAGTTATATTTGTATCTTCAGAACCTAAGACTTGATTTTTAAAGAGTTCTTAGTTTTCATACAAGAAGTATGATGAGAAAGGGAAAAAAAAGAAGTTTGGATTGATCAAAATTTTAAGCAACTGCCATAAAAGATTACATAAATAAAATTCAAAAAACAATGTTAGCCCTAGCACTATGGCAACATGCTCACTAACTACATACCAATAATGTATTTGTGGGGTAGGAACATGACTCAGTAGATAAACCACTTTCAACGATAAATGTTAAGGCTGGAGTTTGAATATCCAGATCCCTTTAAAATGCTCGGTAAGTATGGCATTTTCCTGTGACCATAGCACTCTGGAAGTGGAGAAAGAGGATCCACACAGGGAGTGAAAGGTGATTAATTAAACTATATAGAATCAGCAAATTCTGGGTTCAGCTGAAGTGCTGCCTCCATAAATAAATATAGAATGAAGAGGCACAAGCCTTCAACTTTGGACCTCCATTACACATGCATACATATGCAAACACAAGCAAATATACACTTATACCACACACATATATGTAGAAAAAAGGAAGAAAGTTTTATAATGCACAAAACAGAATAGTTTAAGATAACAGAGTCCTATCAGCAAATATGGAGGTGATATAAAGATATGTTTTGCCAAGTATAGTAAGAATGTTACATAAGATGATCAATTGAGGCTTCACTTCCCTCATTGCTAGGAGTCTTAGCTAGGTTCACCCTCATAGATCCTGGAAGTTTCCATTGCCCTTGCTTTATGGGAACAGGAACCAGGAATGGGTGGGGGTTTGGGTAGAGGCAGAACACATAAAGATTCCGGGGATTTGGACTCCAGATATCAGCATTGGAGTGTAGATTTAACTGTATTGTTGAGAACATAAGCTTATCAACAGATTTTCAGCCAATGAGGGTATGTTTATATTCAAGGGCAAGTTTGGAGCACATGTGTTGTTTAGTTGAATCTGACTTGTCTTCTCCATATGCCTATAGGGGAGAGGCAGATCACTGAGGGAGATTTCCCTGAAGACAGGGGAAGCAGCCACTACCACACTGACCTATGGTCCTTTGTGTTGTCTCACCAGTGTGGCAGGAGTCATCTCAGATCATAAACCATCTAGGACAGGTCAGCACTCTTTGAGGAGTCACGGAAGCCTATGATACTTTGCTCTCTGTCCCACTTGTTTATTTCCACATCCCGTATAAACCTTGTCCCAGAGATACCCCCTATTCCAGTTGTCTTTCCTAGTACTCTCTCCCTCCATTCTCTCCCACCTGATGCCTCCTGTTCTCATTCCCACCCCACTCCCATCCTCTATGCTCATCCATCTATGATGTCTAAGTAAGGGCATACCATGTTTGTCTTTTGGGATCTGGGTTATATCACTCGGTATGATGTTTTCCTGGCCATCTCCTATAAACTTTCAATAGAAAGGTTCAGACATCAACCTAGACAAAAATTTGATCTATGATTTGTTTTTCCTCCAAGTTGTGCTGGGGTAAAGATGGGATAGAAATTAAGAGGATGGCCAACCATTCCCATGGAATGGGATGGTCCAGCTTGAGACCAATTCCCATTCCATGAGGGGGAGCTCACCCCTGACACTGTTAATTATATTTTGATATACTTGTAGAGAGGAGTCTAGTGTAACTGTTATCAGAGAGGCTTCACCTAGCAGCACTAGAAACATGCAGAGGCCCACAGCCAAACATTAGACAGAGCTTGAAGAATTCTACAGAAGAGGGGAAGGAAGGATTTTAGAATACAGAGGGGTCAAGGAAACCACAGAACAAACTAGCCTTTGTCAGTGGGACTGAACTACAAACAAGGGAGCCTGCATGTTATTGACCTAGGCCCTCTGTACATATGTTACAGTCGTGTAGTATGGTCTTAATGTGGAAATAGGACCTGTCTCTGACTCTTTTACCTGCCTTTGGGATCCTTTTCTCCTACTAGGTTGCCTTGTCTAGCCTTAACAGGAGAGGAAACACCTAGTCTTACTGCAACTTGATATGCTAGGGCTAGTTAATATCCATGGGAGGCCTGCCATTTTCTGAAGATGAACAGTGGGGGAGTGAATGGGGGGAGTAGGTAATTGGGAGGAGAAAAACTGAAGTTGAGTTGTTAAATAAATAAATAAACAAATAAACAAATAAACAAATATAGTATAAATCTGTAGTAAGTCCCTGGAAAATATTCAATACAAAAAAGTGGTAAGTATTGAGGGATGGATTTGCTATTTCATGGCTATTTTAAAATATCACTTTGTATGCTGCAAAAATTTATACATACTATGTGTGTCAAATATTTTACTAAAAAGGAATAAATATTTTATGTACAAAAAATTGGATAGACTGTAAGGTGTTGCATATCAATTTTCTCCTAGATGGAAACATATCATTCTGCAGGGTAGCTCCTTTAAATAAAAGGTAAACAACTCAAAATAGATTCAGGAAGTCCCTGAAACTGATGAGATTCATTGAGTCTCTTTCTTCCCAGAAGAAAACAGTTGAGTCTGCTGAGAGTTACTCTCAAGAGAATCCAATATAACAAGAAGGGTCTCAAACAAAACAAGCATCTTGAATGAAGCAGAGATCATCTTGAGCTTCCTGGCAGAGGCTTAGGAAAACTGAGGCTCCTAGAAATGACGTTCTCCAACCAGTTGAGTTTCCAGAAGGCTATGCAGCGTGTTTTAGGTTCCCAGTTTTTTTGTGAGGTATGACTCACACTTTGCTGGGCTTTGGGTGATGTGGCCGCCTTTGAGTCATTTCTGCTCCTGTAAGTAATCCCTCATTTACATTTCTGTAAGTAACCAAAATAACTACATTGACCAAGTTGGACATTAGTGGTATCCATACTTTGGTTTGCTGTGGGTTTCATATCTGGGGTGAATAGACTTGTGTGTGTGTGTGTGTGTGTGTGTGTGTGTGTGTGTGTGCTTTGCATTTTCCCAGGAAATGTCTGTGGCATAACACAGGCTCATCATAAATAGTAAAAAATGTGAATCTAAAAGAGCCTTGCTGCTTGAGTACATTTATATATCACTGCCAGAAAGAAAAACGTCTAGGTAAGCATAACAGGTACATCAATGCTTTCAATGATTTAGGAGTGAAGATTGGGACTATGTTGTCATAAGCAAGACATAAGCAGCATAAGGAAGATCTTTGTGGTAATGGAGTTGTTCTATATCTTGATAGAGATAGGAATTATACAAATCTATGAAAATGAAAAATAACTTAAATTACATATACACATGATTACAACAATACTATTTCCAGTTTTAAATTGTATTATAATTGTATTCATTATATCCCTCAGCAGAAAGTAGGTAAGAGATACATACATTACTAGCTGCAATTTTATGTGAATCAGTGGTTATATGTAAAAAGAACATTTTAAATGTTCTTAGACAATAATTGCTTTAGAGAATGGTATTAAATCCTGCAAAATGACAAATGACTTAGGTATAATATGCCAAGATGAAATAGAAAAAAATTAATTAAAACAGAAGACATTTGATTTAAAAATAAAATATGAATGAATATATAGAACAAAATGATTAAAGTAGTCAATGAAAATTTAGATAGAACTGATCAATTCAACATAAATATAGTAATACTATATAATTTTAAAACTAAGTTAAAATCTATATATAATACAGGGTAATCAATTTAAGTATTGGAGTGCACTTGGCCTTATTTGAAAATGTAATTAGCATAGAAAAGGCCAGGATGACAAATGTTACTGCATATATTTATGCAAAATAAAAATTTCAGTGTAATTTTATTTCATTATTAATATAAAAGAGACATTCTAAGTCAGAAAGAGACCTAATATTCATTTTTAAAAGAATAAAATAGCAAAAATCTGTTGACAGTGTAACCCATTTACAAATATTCTATTAGGGAAACTTTGCAAAAAAATAGATATTAAGTATCATACCCATTAAAATATTGAGCAGACATATGTCATATAGTTGAATGGAGTGAAAAGTAGAAATATCCATAATATAATAAAAGCATAAGTAGAAGATTGGTGTTGAAGGTATTAAAATGAAGGATAATGGCCCATAACAAAATTACACGTATTTCTTTCTTTTATCCCTTTTACTAAAAATAGATTATTTCTCATATAGTATATCATGATTAAGGATTTCCCTCCCTCAAATTCTTCCAGTTTGTCTCCACATCCTCTCAAGCAAACAGGCTGCTAAGGCATAATAATAAAATTGACATATGTTATGGTTTGAGAAGAAATACAGAAAGAAAAGAGCCCAAGAGAAGGCATCAGAATCAGAGATCTACTCAGTCACACGTTCTGAAATCCTATAGAAACACCAAATTGGAAGCCATCATATATACAAGCAGACTCATGCATGCCCTATGCATGCTCTCTCTGTCTGTGAGCTTTAACCATGCTGATTTAGAGGGTCCTATCTTTTTAGTGTTCTCCATCTCCATTGGCTCTTCCAGACTTTCTGCATCCTCTTCGTTGGGGTTCTCTAAGCGCTGAGGGGATGGATATCATTGAGGCATCCCATTTAGGACTGAGTGTTTCAATGTCTATCATTCTCTGAGTAACATCTGGCTGGGCATTTCTAAATTTGTTCCAACCTAATGCAGGAGGAAGTTTCTCTAATGATGGCTGATCAAGGTATCCACCTGAGTATAGCAGAACACCATTAGGAGACATTTTATTGCTATATTTTTTGTTGTTGTTGTTTGGTTTTAGAATTGTAAGAATTGCAGTATTTGGCTTTACCCTAGGTCCCTGGGCTATCTCGTCTCGGATTCTTGACTACCCAGACAATATTTAGTATGGGTTTCATAGTGTAGAGTAAGACTTAAGTCAAGTCAAAAGTTGATTGATTGCTCCCAAAAACTTTGTAGCACTCTTGCATTGTCATATCTTGCAGACAGGACAGCATTATAGATCAAAGGGTTTATGGATGGATTGCTATGGTCATTTGAGTAAGAATAACCCCCATAGGTTCATAGATTTGAATACTTTGTCACCAGAGAATATCTCTATAAGATGTGGTCTTGTTGAAATGGGTGGGGTCTTTTTGGAAGAAGAGTGTTTATGCAATTTTAGAAGTGACAGTTTTTCTTTATTCCAACTAGCAATATCTGAGCAGTTATTATTAATCTATTGTAACCCTCTAATCTAATATCGCTACCTCCCAGACAAAATCCCTGAGATACTTTTCTTTTAGTATTGATCTGGCTCTCTCAGCTCCAGGTGTGTCCACATAGTGTCACCTGAACCCTCTCTTCATGACAGATGGGTCCACTCTTCTCTATTCTCCCTGTACCCTGGCTGGAAACAGGAATCAAGCCCTATTTTTCTCCATTGCTCAGCAATTGGCTGAACAAATTTTATTGACAAATAAGAGAATAAATAGGGAACAAAGTTTATATAACTTTGAGACAGGAAATTCTTAGCATAAGCATTTTAATGCCATATTTGGATTGCAACCAGATATTGGGACAGAGGAATCAAAATTTGAATATTACAAGGATAATCTTTACACAGTGTAAAGTAACATTATGCTGATAAAGTACGTCACTGGGGGTGGGCTTTGAGATTTCAAAAACCCAAGTCAGGCCCAGTGGCCTTTTATCTTC
Organism: Mastomys coucha; assembly: GCF_008632895.1. Classification (NCBI taxonomy): domain Eukaryota; kingdom Metazoa; phylum Chordata; class Mammalia; order Rodentia; family Muridae; genus Mastomys; species Mastomys coucha. Next base: position 90,161,691 of record NC_045030.1, read on the forward strand.
CTAAGGATAATCCAGAGACTGTTCCACCTGGAATCCTTCCCATATTCAATCACCAAACACAGACACTATTGTGGATGCCAGCAAGTGCTGGCTAACAAGAGCCTGATGTAGCTCAGTGCCTGATGAATACAGAAGTAGAGGCCATCCATTGGATTGAGCACAGGAGGTAGAGAAAGGACCCAAGGAGCTGATGGTGTTTGTAGCCCCTTAGGAGGAACATCAATATGAACTAACTAGTACCCCCAGAGCTTCAGGAACTCAAACACCAACCAAAGAGTACAAGTGGTGTGACTCATGGCTCCAGCAGCATATCTATATATATATAGCAGATAATGGCCTAATTGGTTATCAGTGGGAGGAGAGGCCCTTGGCCCTGTGAAGGTTCTATGCCCCCGTGTAGGGGAATGCCAGGGACAGTAAGCAGGACAGGGTGGGGTGTTGAGCAGGGGGAGGGGAGAGGGAACAGTTTTTTTTCTTTTTCTTTTTTCAGAGGGGAAACCAGGAAAGGAAATATCATATGACATAAAAATAAAGAAAATATCAAAAAAAAAAAAAAAGAATTCTCAAATCCTTTTCCAGTAGCATGTCTGCCTGTGTGCTGCCATGTATCCCACCAAGCTTCCTACCCATACTGTTACTGTATAAAATCTCTGAAACTGTAAGGAAGCCACAATTAATTATTTTCCTTTATCAGAGTTCCTGTGGTCATATCTTTTCACAGCAAAAGAACACTGATTAAGATAGTTGTGTTTATGTTACTCCTTTTGTAATTTTTTTGAGTACCTTCATGTATCAAAGATGATAGGACCTAGGACTTTGTGGTAAAGACTATGTGTAGGCACCAGCTTTACTTTTCCTTGTTTAATATGTTGTATGGGTTTTGTTTTCAGCAATGTGGCCTTTCTGCCAGGTTGCAGAGATCAGCTTATTCTTGACAACAGCCTGAGTAGTTTGCCCAACAACTCATTTAAATATAGCCCAGTCCTAGTTTTGGAATCTTCAATTTGTGACAAGAGATGTCCAGTTGGGGCTCTGTATCCCCCATTATTTGGCTTTTTATTTAGATCTACTATATAATGTGTATACATTCAGTGTAGCTTCTACTGTTTATGTCTCCATACTACCTCTCAAATGCCCCTTAATTTCAGCTGTCTCTCTCAGTATTCCCTTCCTTGTCCCTCTCTCTCCTCCCCCTCCCCACTTGAATCTCCTATGCCAGCCACACCCCTGCTTCAAGGAGCAGAGTAACTCCTTCTCTCAGGCCACTCCTACCCCCACTGTATACCATTAAATCAACTTTATGCTCTAAAATGCCCAACTCAGTAGATTTTGGGTTACTCCCTTTGCCCTTTTCCCCACCATAAGAGCCCTTTCCTGAAGAGGGTAATTTTTCACTTAGCTGCAGCCTGTCCTGCTGCACACCTCCCTTAGATGCATTGCTCTCTGGGTGTTTTACTTTTTGGGTTCCTTCTGCTTTGTCGTTCCTAGATTCCCTGTATACGTTTCTGGGAGCATTCCCTGGCCTTCATGGGCAACAACCTGATCTTATTCTGATAAGCCCTCTTGGCTGGCCTTGCAGCAGAATGTATAGTCAGTTCATGGGACGCTTAAATACCAGGGTGGCCCCCACCAAACTGTCACCGGGTGAATTTCTCAGCTACTTCTGCTCTACTTTACCTAGATCCTATATTAGATTGGGCAAGTCCCTTGGGCTACAGGAATTAAGGCAGATGTTGGCCCTGTCCATTATGCCCTCATCTAGGACCTGATGCAGTGACAGATGGATGTTACCAAGTATTTCCTTGATGGGGTCTTATTCTGTGCCTTCTACCTAACACAGATGATGTGCAAACTCACCTTCTCTGATTCTTCTCTGGGCTATTTCTCTTCCTTAGGTTGGGATACTAATAAGTAGCTAGTTTTGCCTACTCTTCTGCTATTTCTCACTGCTCTTCAAGGTTGTGATTTCATTTTTCCATCTGTTCACAAACTACCTCTGGACAGTTGGGTTGTTTATGCTCAGTGTTCATTTTTAGACATCCACCATTGCTGCTGCTATTAGTGCCAAACTTCAATCTCTTATTCTGCCTGAATTCTCATCACCAAGACACTAAGTGGATGAATTGTGCCTCAGTATACTGGTTACCAACTAAAAGCACTAAGATGTAGGGAAGATGGTACCCTGCCCTTAAATGCTGTAGCAGAGTGAGATCCACTTTGATAAGGAAAGATGTAGATACTCACATTGTTCTGTGGGAATGGGTGGCCATTATTTGTCCCACTCTGGTGTTCTCCCTCTGATTTTGCAGTTACTTAAACAAAACAAAAAACCCCAAATCCAAAACCTCAAAACCAAAAAGCCCTAATAATCTTATTTAATGTATGTGAGTATACTGTCGCTCTCTTTGAACACACCAGAAGAGCACATCTGATCCCATTACAGATGGTTGTGAACCACCATGTGGTTGTACATCTGGAAAAGCAGTCAGTGCTTTTAGCTGTTGAGCCATTTCTCCAGCCCCCAGTGGTAGAGGATATGTCTAATCCTGTAGACATGTGTTGCTCCATGGAAGTGGGTTGCTCCCAGAGTGGGAGGCAAGTACCCTTTCAGAGGAGAAGGGGACTGATAGGATGAAGAACTCTGGGAGGTGGGAATGGGATTGGAGCAACATTTGGCATGTAAATGAATAAAATAATTAATTAAAAATATAAAATAATAATCTTTTCTGAACTGAAAATACTCTAAATATAATATCTAAATTTTATATATATATATACATGGTAATCTTCAAGTCTATTATAGAAACTTTTCAAGAATATTCATATAACATCAAACAGCTACTAATTATATACATCTTAAGTATGAACACTGTGGATCACAAATATCAACAAAGATATAAGTATCAATCAAAGTTATAGATGGCATGTCTCTAAATCCCAATTTATGCCTGTTTCCCTCACATAGTTAGTAATGAGACCTTGTCAGCCTTTTTAAATTTAAATTGGTTTCTTTTAATTTTTCCATATTTGTATTGGTTATTTTATTTATTTACATTTCAAATGTTATCCTCCTTCCCAGTTTCCTCTCCACAAACCCCCTTTCCCCTCCCCTAACTCCCATCCTCAATGATGGTGCTCCCCTACCCACCCAAACACTCCGCCCTCTCAGTTCCCTAGCATTCCCCTATGCTAGGTCATAGAGCCTCCACAGGACCAAGTGGGAGGGGAGCTCCTCTCTCATTGATGCCAGATAAGGCCATCCTCTGCTTCATCTGCAGATGGAGCCATGCCTCCCCACTGTATGTACTCTGTGGTTGGTGGTTTAGTCCCTGGGGGCTTTTGTGAGTCTGGTTGGTTGATATTGTAGTTCCTCCTATGGGGTTTCAATACCCTTCAGCTCCTTCAGTCCTTTCTCTAATTCCTCTATTGACTACCCCATGCTCAGTGCAATGTTTGGATGCCTGCATCCACATCTGTATTGATCAGGCTCTGGCAAATCCTATCAGGGGACAGCTATACCAGGCTCCTGTTAGCAAGCTCTTCATTGGATCAGCAAGATTATCTGGGTTTGGTTTCTGCTGATGGCTGGATATAAAATTAACTCAAACAAATCAGTAGGCTTCCAAATCTCAAAGTATAAATGGACAGAGAAAGAAATTAGGTAAATCACACATCACAATAGACACAAATAATATAAAATATCTTTGTATGACTCGAACTAAGCAAGTGACATATCTATATAGAAAAAACTTCAAGTCTCTGAAGAAAGAAATCAAAGATGACCACAGTATTATGTTTAAACCTGGTAAAAGCACTATTAAATTCTGGACTGAGTTTTTTTCTATACTATCAGCTAACATTATTTTGAAATGCTAATTGACAAACTTTAGAAATAAAGTATGATTTGAGGAATTTAGATGGTTTTAATGTCAACATTAAAACATATTAATACTGGTTTTAGTATAAACATTAAAACACATTAATAGATTACTTATATAAGATACAAAATAGTTATAAATGTAAT
>NC_045030.1:90166276-90179243 GCF_008632895.1 Mastomys coucha
AATATTCTTTTATATCAGTTTCATAAAAAACATACTTTTTTACTCTATTGAGACAGGTGAGAGAATGAGAGAGAAAGAGAGAGAAAGAGAGAGAGAGAGAGAGAGAGAGCAAGAGAGGGGGGGGAAAGAGGAAATCTTATAAAGCCCCAACCTTATATGAGGAACCACAGAGTCAAAGGTTGCTGGGAGAGGGAACATCAGTTCTTTTTCGTATATTTTTATTTCTGTTTTGGCTCTTGGGGTATACCTTAGTCTTAGGTGATCAGTTCTAGCCACATGCAAATAAAACTAGTGTTAATTGGACTCAGTAGGTTCTGTACTTATGTACATATATTAGTCATACATATATTAGAAAAATAAATATAGAAGAAGAGGTTGTTTTTATTAGTAATTAATGAGTAGGTAGTTGTTTTTTAATTTTTTATATTTTTATTAGATATTTTCTTTATTTACATGTCATACGATATCTCCTTTCCAAGTTTCCCCTCCAAAAAATAAAATAAAATAAAATAAAAATAAAACAAAAACAAAAATAAAAGCAAACCCCTGTTCCCTCCCCCCTCCCCATGCTTACCACCCCACCCTCTCCTGTTTACTGTCCCTGGCATTCCCCTACACTGGGGCATAGAACCTTCACAGGGCCAAGGGCCTATGAGTAGGTAGTTGTAAAGATATGGAAAGAGTTGGAGGAGGAGGAAGATGCAAATCCTGAGAACTGATGAATGATATTCTTAAATAAAACATTTTTAATACATTAAAATATAGATATATCTTGGTCATACATTTAACACTCATACATATGTGAGTGTTTTATATATATATATATATATATATATATATATATATTTCTTTGAGATTTGAATATATATTGACAATATATTTGAATATATATATATTGAATATATATATTCAAATCTCAATGAGCTCCTTCCAGAAGAATTTACAGTACAACATTTTCTAAAACAAATATTATACATGAAAGAAGGTCACAGCTTAAATCCAGGAAAAAGCTCATCTGGAATTTAATCAAAATAAAGACAATGTTGAAGGCCAATTTGTCTAAAGCCTTAGGTACTGGTATTTCTATTATGTGGATATTCCTTCACCTATGTAAAACAGGACTTATATTTTCCTTATAAATATTTAATATTCATAATTTTATTTTATTGTACTCAGTATACCACCCATGAAAAGACAATGAAAAGGATTTTTTTGTTTTTGTTTGTTTGTTTGTTTGTTTTTAAACAAAATGAAATACAATAGAAGGAGAACTTCAGGACCTATACATCAAGTGAAGTAGAACTTACAGTACAAAGTTGTAATAACAAAATGCTCAGTGATGAGTGAAGATGAACAAGAAGCAATGAGATTGGGACCCAAGGATAAAATGAAGAAGACAGAGAAGCTTGTCTCATGAACTATGAAATAAAATTGATATTTGTGGAAGTTGTAAGTACCATTGTCTCTCAAATATATTGAAAAGGTGTCTACTTAGAATAGCAGAGACAAATTTCTTTGTAACATTTAAATTACTTAAATATTATATTTGAATTTATATTAGAATCATAGGTGCTTTTGTTTTGATTTGATATTTTATCAATTCTCCAATTCTTAACAAAAGCCATAATCCCTCATGGCATTAGTTTGCAATGATCATAAGGTGGCATATTTTATTTTTGTCACTAGACATGTGTATGTTTGCTGTAATTTATTCTTCAATTTTTCACTATTTCATAAAGAACTTTATGTTAAGTATTCCTCTAAGTCTCATTTGTCTTAGTTGACAAAACCATTTTCTAATGTCATGTCTTTACATACATACCATATGTAAAGCTACTTTCTGTCTTTCCATAAAATTAATTAAGACAAGATTATAAAAGACATTTCAAGTATTATATCTTACCATATGACACCTTTTCCAAGTTTGTTTTTTTTTACTTCTATTTAAATTATTTCTTCCACTAATAAACATGGTTGTCATAGATAGCTCTTATTTGACATTAGAAACACTTTAGATATGTCTGCAGATGCTTTGCATTTAAAGAAGATTATCAGATTGTAGAAAAACAATGGCTTATGCTTTTTCTTCTTCCTGGTTTAACTACAGCAGCAGACATATCCAGACATTGCAAAGAAATACTGAAACACATAGTAGATGTTTGATATTATCTCACATAAAATTTAAAGTCCAATTTCTCTTAGTTCAGAGCAAGGAGATTAACTGCAGTTCAGATAGCATTTAACAAAAATACTTTTGCCAGATATGTGGAACAAATGAGTTTAAGTTTATATATTTTATCAGAAAGGAAAAGGGCACTAAATAAGGGATAAATGATGCTATCTAGCACAATGGATCTGACTAAAGAGTGCTCATAGGTGACAGCTGGGACACTTGTATTTTACTAGTTATTTAAGATAATTTTGTCCTATTAAAATTCTTAGCATAGAAGGAATCTCTTTCAAGTAGTTATAATCTTAACTTTGTCATACTCATTTAGAACAGTGAATTTCTTAGAACATGATAGCATTATAAATTCAAGAACATGTACTTCATATTTAGGTTTTTCTCTTTTTTCATTTTTCATTTACCTTGTTTATCAACAAGCATCAAGGAGAACTTGCTAGGATTAATTTGAAAATTTTCTAGGGTTAAAGAATGATAAATTATTAATTCCTTACTAGCACTTCACATATGATTAAAAGAGACTATGTTTGATTATCATATTTCACTTACTTGCTTTATGGTAAACCAGTTTTAAATAAATTTGTATAACATTAGAGATGATTGACTTATATGAATGCTAGTGGATTTTGTGTTATGCTTTTTATATCCATATTATTGTGCAGATGTTAATATTTATGTCAGTTTATGACACAATATTTGATAAGCTTTAGTAAAAGCTCATCAGTCTGAATTTGTATCATCTAAATAATGCTGAGCTATTGGTAGAATCTGTGCATTCTTGAAATATACTGATTTCAAATGTTATCCCTCTTCCAAGTCTCCCCTTCAGAACCCCCCTAACCCATCTCCCATCCTCCTACCTCTATGAGGGTGTTTCCCCACTCACCCACTCCTGCCTTCCTGCCCTGGCATTCCCCTACACTGGGGCATTGACAACCCTCAGGCCCAAGGGCTGCTCCTCCTACTGATGTCCAACAAGACCATCCTCTCCTACATATGCAGCTGGAGCCCTGGATACCTCCATGTGTATTCTTTGGTTAGTAGTCTAGTTTTTATTAAGTCTGACAGTAAAGTAACAAAATATTTTTTGCCCAAGTGGGAATGAAAATTAAAAACAAAAGTCTACTAAAACAAAATAAATTACTTAATTTACTGGAAGCAATACTATCTGAGAAACAGTGAAAATAAGGTTCTTCATATAAAGAAGAAGGTTTATCTGAAAAGTAAGTAGGTGTGTTGTGATAAAGATAAGTTTTCTTCATAAGACAATTTGTGTTCCTAGCCCATTCACTATTGAAATACATTGGAACCCCTAGAGTTTAAGACTATTTAAGATATGTTCCTAGTTGGAAGTCATGAAGATATTGTAGCACATGTCCCTTTTCATTCTCTTTTCCTGTCACAGCCATGGTGGGTAGTTTATTCTACTTACTCCCCACCATGATGTATTGTTTCAGCCAATGGGGCCAAGTGGCCCTACATTGAAACCATGAGAGGAAATAAAACACATCTATTAGCATTAATTATTTCAGGTATGTAGTCAGAGTGATAATAAAAATCCTGACTACTGTTGATATGAATTTGGAGAAATATAGAGTAGCTTGATATGGAAAGCTAATGAATGACAGCTTTCCCGAGTGGCATTATTTAAAGGCAATACTGAACCAAAAAGTATCAAAGTTTTCTCAATACAAAAACAAAAAAGCCTCATATGAGAGACAAAGAAGGAATAAAGTGAATTGTTATTCTAAAAAATAGCATTTTGGAAGATTAGTTTAGATTTAGTTTTCTTTGATTGAAATCAATGTTTTCATACAATGTATTGTGATTACATTTCCCCTCTGTCTACCACTCCCAGTTCTTCTCTACCTCCAATCCCATCTGGAACCATACCCTTTCTAACTTTCTATTTCTCCTTAGAGAACCAAAAGGTATCCAGCAAATAGTAATAAAATAAAATAAAATAAAATAAAATAAGATACATCAAACCAAACAAAACTGAAAACAACCAAACAAGAACAAGAGTCAAGTAAAAAGCAAAAGAAATGTATATAGATGCAGAAATACACACATTTATACACACAGGAAAGTCATAAAAACACAAAATCAGACATTATATTATGTATCCAAAGGACCTTTAAGGTACAAAAGAAAAAAAATGCCCAAATTAACATTATGAGTCAAAGAATCTCCGAAGATGAAATGGAGTTCCTTTCCTAACTCAACTTTAGTCCCATATCCGGTACAGACCCCTGCTGGCCCTATGCTTGAAGCCACCTTCTTAGTTAGTTCATATGTGTAACAGCATTGTATCTAGAATGCTTTGTTTCTTTGGTGTTCTGAATCCCCTTTGGCTCTCATACTCTTTTTGCTTCCTCTTCTTCAGTTTCCTCAGCCTTATGTTTTTTAATTTAATTTAATTTAATTTAATTTAATTTAATTTAATTTAATTTCTGCATATGGGTGATTTAAATTCATGTATGTGTATTCACAATCTGTGTGTCTGGTGCTTTCAGAGTCCACAAGAGAGCCTTAAGTCACCTGGACCTAAATTTACAGACAGCAGTGAGCTACCAAGTGGGTTCTAGAAATCAAACTTAAGCCCATTTAAAGAGAAGCTGGTGCACTTAACCATTGAGCTATTTCTCCAGCCCAAGAGTTTTTATTTTAACTTATGTGTGTGTGTGTATGTGTGTGTGTGTGCGCGCACATGCGTGCGCATGTGTACCTGTGTTCATTTGCACAACTAGGCTAGGAGAAATTATTAGATTCCCCAGAATTGTGAACGTGACAACCCAGACATGGATGTTAGGAACCAAATTCTCTGCAAACTTCTCTGTAAAGAAAAACAAGCACTTTTAATCACAGAATCATCTGTTCAGACACTAGATTTAAATTTTTAGATAATGATTTAGTCCCAGCCATTAATTTTCTAAGCCCTCCCATCTATACTAATTTGGAAAATCAGTGTTAAATACAGGAAAGTTATAATAATGTAAAAATTGAAAAATGATCTTTCAAAAATTCGAAATAGTCAGATAGACTCTAGTCAGAGTGTGTGAAGGATAACAAGGCAATAAAGTCTCCTGTTGAATAGGGAAACTACATCTGTAACAATCCAGCAAGTGAAGCCAGTCAGTGGTGACACATGCCTTTAATCCCAGCACTTGGGAGACAGAGGCAGGCAGATTTCTGAGTTTGAGGCAAGTGTGGTCTACAGAGTGAGTTCCAGGACAGCCAGGGCTACACAGCGAAACCCTGTCTCAAAAGACCAAAAAATTAAAAATAAATAAAAAAGAAAAAAGAATCCAGTCAGTATGTACCAATAAACTTGTGGAGAAATTCCTAATTCCTGAGTTTGAGCTACCATGGGCACACAGGGTATCTTATGCCAGCAGAAAAGTAAAACTGGAGGCTGAGCATGATGACAAGTCTGTTCAACTCATTATTGACAAGAAGCAGAAAGCAAAAAAGGAACATTGTGCCATGTTTGACTTTCTAAGTCACCCAAGTGACCAGCTTCTTCCAATTAGGCCTTAACATAGAAAATTTTCAGAATATCCCCAATGTTTCTTCCAGCCAAAGCTGGGAACAAGAGCTCAGTATGAGCTTTGGTGTGTTTCCATATAGATATCATAATGTTTCCTTAGAGTAGTTGACCTTTTCAGAAAAAATAGATATTAGTAATAATAACACAATTTCTAACTGTGCAGATATGAAACAGAGTGATTTTGCCCATGCATACTAGTCAGGGTTTTGTAAAGTAACAGAATTTATGGAATAAACACATACACACACATACACAAAGGGGATTTATCTAAATGGTTTATAGGTTGTGGTATAGCTAATCCAACAATGGTTGTCTATAAACAGAAGTTTCGAGAATACCATAGTTGTTCAGTACATAAGATTGGATATCTCAGCTAATTATTAGTATACAGCAGAATCCTAAATAAGTGAGCTCTAATACCAGTAAATAAATAGACTTGGTGTTGAGAGCAAGAACAAGCAGGGAGAGAGAAAGAGGGAGAGCATGCTTTCTTCTTCTATTTTCTTTATATAGGTTTCCAGCAGAAGGTGTTGTCCAGATTAAAGGCAAATGTTCCTGCCTCAAAGATTAAGATTAGAAGTGGGTCTTTCCACTTCAATTGACTTTATAAAAGTAATCTTCGACATGTGTGTAATGCATTTGAGTTATAGTTAATTTCAGATGTATTAAGCTGACCACCAAGAGTAACAATCACAACATGATTCCATTTAATTCTCCTTTCCCATGAACAAAGAAAATGAGGGAAAATACATTTACCTTTAATAGAAATTGACTTTAATAGCTCTAATGTTTGGACTTGGAAGTAAAAGCAAAATTATCACATGTAATCACAGAAGAACACAAGGGAAAAAGTTGAGGATGAAATCTCTGATGAGAGTTACAAAATAGTCTGAGGAAGAAAGCAAAATGGTAGAAAAATATTAACTACATAGAAAAGTGACACCAAAAATGTTTCCAGTGTTTACATAATGATAAAGTCTTCAGAATGAAGTGTTTCAAGCACTTGTCAAAATTAACAGAAAAATAAAAATACACAGATATCCTAGCGAAAAGTATGTTTGTAATAGAAGGTGACAAAGAAACCATAAATTAGCAACCAATCTATGTATGTTGTATAAAAAAGTCAAACCATAGAAGTACCTCACTGAGAAACAGTATCACCAAAATATCTCAAGCACAAACAAAAGTGAAAACTAAAAGAAATTGAGTATCTAAATAAGTGAACTATTAACAAGTTTCAGATGTAAATTCAAACACCTTTTATAAGGATAGAATCAAAATGAAAAAAATAACTTTTAAAACTAAGGTTACAGTAACCATGTAATATGGTAGTATATAGGAAAATCATGTTTTACCTTATCATACTTAGGGCTAGTATAAATGACAAAGGTAAATAAAAATAGACATTCAAAATAGTAATAAAGTAACTGTTATTTATACAACTGTTGTATGACACAATCGCTGGGAAGAAATATGAACAATTTGCTGTTCATCTCATATAAGGAAGCAAGAACAGAACAAAGTAAGTATATGTCACACAAAACTCGTCTACTTCAGTTGTGTCTGGGACAGGCCTAAAAACCTGATCACAGACCTAAGGTGTACACTTCAAAAGGAGTGAGCCTCCTGAGGTAGTCAGTCGCTCACATCTCCTAGCTCAGATGTGTTCCAGATTGGTCTCTGCTAAAGTCTGTGGAGAGGTCTGCATGCTTTCTTTATACAGGCATAAAGATAGATGCCCTAAGAAATATTTCGTTATTAGCTAAACTGAGATTGAACATTATTTCCTGGCCTTCACAGTGTTTCAATAATCCTAATTGATTTCCTAGCTGTAATTAGCTTGGAATTTTTACTAAGAAGTTGTCTTTCCAGACAGGGTGTCTCAAGAGTTAGAGATAGCAGTTAGGCACTTATTATTAGAGCAGTCTCACACAAGACATAATTGTTTTACATGCCAGAGAGAAGTTTTAGGGCTTCTGACACTAATTATCTATGTTACAGCCAAGGAATGCTAGTATTCTACCTTCAGTTACTTGCCTCAGACAGACCCAGAGAATTTATCTTGGGGCTATCAAAATAGCCCAAGAAGAAGGACACCACTGCTCCTCTGCTTTGCACCTGGCTGCTTGTTCTCACTGACCTTGATGTAGCCATCTCCTGCCTATGTGACTTTGTCATTTGCCTTGTTTTCTGTATCCTATATAAGCTTGATTTCTACTTTGTACAAATTGCATTCAGATACCACACTTCTTTGTGTTGTGTCTGTTTGTCATTTCTTTGCCAATGCCTTGTCTACCTACCTGACTAGGACCCTGTTTCCCCCACAGGTTGAGGGAGGCCCAGACTGGCTGGCCCATGGCAAGTATATAACTAAAGCCCAACATGTTGTGCGAGCAGTTGTTTTTGTAGGTTACTTACAAAACAGTTAGTAAGAAGTTGCTTACAGTAGGAAAAGTTACTCAAAGAACTATGCATCACATAAAGCCCACCTCAGAAACAGTGGCAGCTCACAAAAGTTAGAAATCTAGAGCTCGCTACACAACTGCCAGAGAGCTTGACAGGTTGATGAGTGTCTCTTTCAAACAGTTCAGATGATGTGAGCCATTTCCAGTCTGTATGTCTCTCAGAAGTTCTTGTTACTAATACATGGGTAGGGAGGAGCTCCTTATATCTACCTAGCCAGCACCAGGGAATTCGTAAAGTTACTGGACTTCTTACTTTCTTAGCTTAATACGTTTCCCTAAAAAATAAAATTCCTCACCTTCTTTCAAAACACCCCATGCGTTAATAAGGGGCTTTCTTTCAAGATCAAAGAAGTGTATCTCAGAAAACATCGTTACACAAAAATTTCATAGTAAGAGATATCTTGGGTCAACATATATAGTAAAAGAGTTGAGGAAAAACAAAACAAATAAAATATAAAATAATTTGATGGTTGAAGAATGGAATAATATCAGAAACACAAAAGTATAATGATTCCCATTTTATACATGCACCTTCTCCAAAAGTGTCATTCAGCTAAAATGAAGTTTTATAAAAAAAAATTACTACCCAACAAGATCGATGACAATATGCCTTCAGAGAACAATAACCATTTCAAAGATGCTGAAAGGCAGAAAACACATGGAGGTGGGATATTTTATATATGCACAAGAATTGGTGGCTAGAATAGTATATTTTTCTGAGTGCCTTGGAGTGACTTGGAAATCGGAATTAACACATACCTTGGCAATGGGAGCTAGGGGACAAGGCTAGATTTACTCGAACATTCAAACATATTTTCTGGGAAAATTCAAATCCTTTCTAGTATCCTTTCATTACAATGAAGAGGCAACTATGACTGGTCCCTTTTGTCAACTTTGATTAGTTGGAGGAGGGATAAATTTCTCAAGAAAGTCAACCACGGTGACTGTGTTGAGAATACTAATTCCAGTGAAAATTGTGGTTTGTGGCTTATAAGCAGGGCTGAAAATGGGGAAAAATAAGTATAAGTATGATAGAAGAATGTTGGGAACTGTCCATCACTTTGGTATTCATGAAACAATCAGTTAGGTATATTTTCACCATGAAAATAGAAGATAATTTTAACTTCCCCAGAGTAACAAAAGTATCCTAATAGTGCCATCCAGTAGATCCCTTAATAAAACCTGGGTGTGACATGCAATAATCCCAGAGTTATGAAAAGTAGAATTTTTCAAGTGTCTCACATATATATAGCAATGAATTAGTAGGCATTTGATGACCTTCCCACCTGAAAATTTGAATAATTTTCAATACATTTTAAATAAGAATTGAGTAAACATATATAACATTCACAATCAATGAGATTGGAAAAGATGAATGCTCATAGAGAAACAAGAGAGGATAGTTCACCAAAGGTATAAAGTAGAATTCTATTAAAAGAGAAAATAGAGAATGTGAAATATTTCTTGTATCAAAGGCTAATTAAAAAATTGAAAATAAGTGGTGAAGAGTAAACTAAAAATATATATGGGAGGAGACTATGACAAAATATTTAAAGAGAGTAGAAATAAGAAAATTGGTAAACCAAGCAACAGATTGATGTACAAAGCTCATTATTTGAATTATCACAAATAAAGAACAAGAAAAGCAGGTAGAAGTAATTATTGAAGAACAAAATATCCAAATGTAATTATAAGTCTCTAGGTTAAAGTGTCTCATCCAGATATTAGAATATGAAACAAATCTCATAGCATGTCAAATCATTGTGAGTAATCAAAATTATGCAAGATAAAGCAAATTCAAACATTTGTGAAAATAAAATATGCAAAAGTTTGTAAATATTAACAAAATCAAGTCATAGTGAAGTTGGTAAAACAATAGAATTGTTAAAATATGCAATACATGATTTCTGAAATAAAAACACAACAAAATTTGTAAGAGAGAACTTTCAGTAGAATTATCTGGCTTGAATGTAATAAATGATATAGAGGGTGTATATAAAGCAAAATTAAGAAATGCATTGAGATTTACAGGTAAAAGTTAAGGTAAGCTCCAAAGAGATAGAGAAAGCAGGAAAAGATAGCAAACATTTGAAGGTGAAAATAGACAGTTTAGAAATATGGAAATTGACTGACACTACAGCTTCTTTGGATTCAAGAAAATGAGAGAATGATTTTTTTGAAGTGGTAGAGGACATTTTTATCTCAATATCTATAATTAGTTAAACAAATATTTATATTCATATGTAGGTTTTTTAGTTTTGCAAAAAGTCATTATTAGAGAAAATAGTCTAGGATATATAAAGAGTGATATGGGACTTGCCATAGTGCTTGACATGTATAGGTTGCTGTAAATAGCAGCTGAACTGACATAAACTGAGAAAATAATTGCTGATGGAGAAACAGTCCCAAGGACATTGAAACTTATGGACCAAAAAAAAAAAAAAATCTAACTGAGGCACATTTACAGGTTCACGCTTGTATTTCTCATTCTTAATTCTATATTGTCTTTATGAATTCATAGGTCTTGGTGTGCCAATTATTTAATTTAGGCAGGGAGAATGTCTGTGAGGTTAGACTAGAATTAAATGCCAAATGCCCAAGACATTGAAATCTTTTTCTATTCAGCCTTCAAAAATCATTAATTATCAAGGGCATATGTTTCAATTAGTTCATATGCTGAAAACCATTTGTAGAAAAGAGATGTACCATTCAAAGGGATTGATTTTTCAAAGAAATGATCATTTGTGAAACAGCCACTACTCAAATTAATGCAATGATAATTCCTAAGCAGAAAAAAGGCCTAATTATCTCATCTGCTTACAATGTATATTCATTCTTTCACATTATACTACTATGCTTTTAGCACACTACAGTCTGAAATCAATTAAAATAGTTCTAGGCCACTTTTATAAAAGGTTGTAGTTAACAATAGCTCATTGTATTTCTTCTGAGGGTGAATATATGAAGAATCGTGATATTTTTCCTATGGAACTTAATAAATGAATGATTTTATGATTTTATTTTATTAACCTTGAATATATAATGTTAATTGATCATACTCTTTTTATTCCATGTCCAGAAATCAACTTATATTAACCAAAGGGAAAAGACTTAATTATCCACTATGGCAAAAACTGAGCTGCAAAATTCTTTCTGTCCTTGTCTTCTGTCCTTTTATTAAGACTATTTTGCATTGAACTTTAATATCAAGTATTTTGAGTTTCATCCCTGCACGTGTTAAGTCTAAATAATTAAGGTGATTATTGTATTTATATAGGGTCTCATTATATAAATCTGTTTGACACGCAAGTCTTGATGTGAACCAGGCCTACCTAGAACTCACAGAGTTCTACCTTCCTGTGCTTCTGGGGAATTGAGATTAAAGGCATGACCTACCATGCCTGCATTTGTATGTTTTGCTTTAGTGTGTGTATGTGTGTGTGTGTGTTTATATGAATGAATGTGTGTATGTATATGAATATGGATGTATTTATGTGAAAGTATAAGAGTGTCCATGAAGTCAAAAAATGGTATTGGATGCTGTGGAGCTGCATTTTTAAATTTACATTTCTGGCATTGTCATCCCCCCAGTCCCCATCCCACAGTTCCTCATCCCATTCCTCCCCTCTTGCTTCTGAGAAGGTGTTCCTTTCTGCCATGACTTCCCCTTCCCTGGGGCCTTAAATCTCTGGAGGATTAAAAGCATTTTCTCTTACTAAGGCCTGACTAGGCAGACCCTTGCTATATTTGTGCCAGGGGCCTTGGACTGGCCCATGTATACTCTTTCATTTGCAGCTTAGTCTTTGGGAGCTCCAAGGGGTGAGAGTTAGCTGACACTGTTGTTCTTCCTATGGGATTGCCATCACTTTCAGCTCCTTCAGTCCTTTCCCTAAATCTTCCATAGGTATCCCTGACTTCCTTCTCGTGCTGACCTGTAAGTATTCGCATCTGTCTCAGTCAGCTGCTGGTAGAGCCTCTCAGTCTGTAAGCACATCATACCATCAATAATAGTGTCAAGACTTGGTGGCCTCCCATGAGATGGATCCCACGTTGGACCACTTTTTGTTCAGTCTCTTCACTGTTTTTCTTCTTGCAGTTCTTTTAGACAGGAACAATTCTGGTTCAGAAATGTTGACTGTAGGTTAGTAACCCAGTCCCTTCACTTGAGGCCCTGTATATCTTCTGGAGATGGGCTCTTTGAGTTCCCTCTCCCCAGTACTGGGTATTTTGGCTAAGGTCACCCTCACTGAGTCCTTAGAGTCTCTCAGTTCCTGGGTCTCTGGTACTTTCTAGAGATTTCCCCCACCTCCCAGTGCTTCTCTCTTGTCTCCCCTATACATGATCTTGTTCTCCTTTTGCCCTCCCTGTCATTTGTCATTTCTCCCACTCAAGTGCCTCTTTCCATTTGCCTCCCATGATTATTTCCTTCCCCTTTCTAAGTGAAATTGTAACGTCCTCAATTGGGTGTTTCTACTTGTTATACTTCTTATGATCTGTAGGTTGTGCCTAGGTTTTCCATATTTCTTGTCTAATATCCACTAATCAATGAGTACATACTATGCATTTCCTTTTGTGTCTGAGTTACCTCAATCAGGATAATCGTTTCTAATTCCATAGATTTGCATGCAAAATTCAGGATGTCCTTGCTTTTAAAAGCTCAATATTATTCCATTGTTTAAAATGTTTTGTAAAAAGAGCTCCTGTGGAGAGCCGCAGCTGCCACCCTAAAGCATTGTGATAAACAAGCCCTTATTTGGAAAAGCTGAG